>NC_056741.1:504637019-504937019 GCF_019279795.1 Protopterus annectens | reverse complement strand
TGTGATTAGTGCTTAGAAATTCAAAGAAATGGAGGTGAGAGGAAGAACGAGGTAGGGCAGTAAATATTAATATTGTAGTGGAACGCTCCCCCCCCCCTCACCTACACAACCTACCTAACCATATGAAATTCAAACCTCAGCTTTTCTCCCATCTATCATCTAAATGGGAATGCCCATGTCATGCTCCAACATAAACCCCTTGAATCCACCACTCTTATTACTCTCCACTGAAAAAAATCATATTAAACCTCAACTACTGCTTCATCTCTAATCTAAACTTTCTATCTCTTTCTAGAATCTGAATTTCCTCTCTACTATCCATCTTACTATGCTTTACTTTACATATAGAAAAACACTTCTCTCCTCACAATAATTTTTGCAAATAATCCTGCTAGGACCTAACATCTGTATATTTTACAAATTTCCTTGCTAAGTTCTCTGACATAATGTTTATGTATTCTGTAAATGTTCAGTCTACCTAGTTGCCAAGGACTTGTAGCCATTGTTAATATGTACTCTATGACCTTATGATAAATTGTTTATTGTTATATAAATATGTTTTTTTCTTTTTTTTTAAGTTTTCTGTACATACTATGGTGTGTTTTGTTTTTGCAACATTTAATCATTGTAACTGTAATTCAATGTAACTGTAATTCCTGGAGCTTTTCTCCCCAGGCCTCCACTGAAAACGGGCTCTCAATGACCCAGTGGACTACCCTGGTCATCAAACTTAAATAAATAAATAAATAATAAGTGAATTATAAAGTAGGTTCATAGATAATTATATATACGGCTATCACAAGGTTTACATTACAAGCACAGAAGTTGGGTGATTAGTGTCACAAAGCTGTGTATATGACTGGGAAATGCTAGTAAAACTTTTCAGGTATTAGTGAATGCTAGTTGTAGGTCACTGGATTTTGAATGAAGAGAAAAGGTTTGATGACAGGTGAATTTTTAGTTGTGTTTTAAATGAGTTTGCATTCTGATTGGATATTCCTGGTAGTGGGATGTGATTCCATAGGTATGTATACCTTTACAGTATAGAGAATTAGGTGATTTAGTTATAGTAAATAGGGTTTTTTCTCTAGACAGTAAATTTCTATGGGGGGATGGTGTTATATTAAGTTATAAAGGGCTGTGCAATTTTTTTGGCTTACAGAGAAGTCTATGGGATTGCCGTTAGCTGAGGAAGAACTAGGTGATGTGGTAGTGCTAACCAGTTTAATTCTCTGACAGGTTGTCTGTGGTGTATTTTGTTGTTACAGTTTACAGCAGGTGTGGCTATTTTATTATAAAATTTCTCAAGTTTGGATACTTGCAAGATTTCAAGTTTAGTGAAAATTGAGGCAGCATTGAGGAGAGATGGCAGTAACAAAGTAGAGTCTATATGCCTTCTGGCTATGGCATTTACAAAGGTTTTTACGGTGTATAACATACACAGTCTTTAATAAATGTTTAACCTTGCGTGATACATGGTGATTGAATTTCATGTGGGCATCTATGGTGACATCCAGTAATTTTGTGTAATTTACTTGTTCTGTCATGCTGTTGTTGGTAGAGAAAATAGTGATTGCTACAGTTTTGGCAGAGATCTATTTTGAGTGAAAAGCAGGAATTTAGTTTCTTCAGAGTTTAGTTGAACTAGGATAACATTTCTTGTAACAGTGTAGAAGTCATTGATGAATATGTTGAAAAGGATGAGGCCTACTACAGATCATTGTGGGAAACCAATAGTTACAGGCAGGAAGATGCAGTAATCCCTTTTCTATTTCACTACTTGTGTTCTGTTTCACATGTAGAAAGAAAAATTGGCGTGGAGAGTTGATGAGCCCTGAGGATGAAAATTTAGGAAAGACTTTCTGGTGTGAAACATCAAAAGCTTTTGATAAGTCTGGGAAAATCTTGGCAACTAGGATGCTGGCATTTCTGTGGCTGTTGATAGAATTAACAAAATACGTTCTCTATGAATTATCATGCATTAAAGTAAAATACGTTCTCTATGAATTATCATGCATTAAAGTAAAATACGTTCTCTATGAATTATCATGCATTAAAGTAATCTGTATGCTTCGGTGTCATTTTTATTTTTATTTTTACTGCTATTTTGTATTTTAGTGCATTAGTCTTATGTGTTAATAATTCTTTTTTTTTATTGATCTGTATATTTGATGAATTAAATATTTATTTGGCTTTCAAATGAAATACAAAGCCTGTAAATTGCAATGTAAAATCAATTAAGATGAAAGGAAAAAAGTGTGAAATACTGTAATTTCAGCATTGATTATAATTATGACTTAAATGCTTAATTATCTAAATGTTTTCATTAGTACATAGTGTGTTTTGTTGTGGTAGAGATTTAAAATATCAATCTGATATCAAAATATCCACCCCTAATTTCATATTTTTTAGATCCCCCATTAGAGGTCACATGATCTATTAAGATCCTGCATCTCCTCTTGATACTGAAGCACAAAACTTTCAGACATTAACAGAAGCCTGAGTCAAACTTTAAATGGGTTGGAAGACAGCTGCCACATTATTTTTACTGCACCCTTGCTTTGGTTTGAAAATCTAAATAAAGACAATGTAGAGAAGATAAGTCTTCATGCTACTTAGCTGGTTAGTATAAATAAGAATGTAAAAATTATTTTGTGTTAGCATCTTCCCTAAGTGAACTACATCATGTGAGGCAGACTGTAGATTGCCTGGTGACTTACCAGCAAGTTTGTATTGGAGAGTGGGGTTTGAATGGAGAGTAGGGGTCTAAACAGAGAGATGGACTCAGCAAAAGAAAGAGAATAATATTTTTGGAACTGAATGTATTCCCGGGTTTTGGTGAGTGACTTCACATGGTTGACCCTATTTTTGCAAACTCCTTGCCAGGATGATATTGAGGTATAGACTTTTTTATATATTGTGGATAAAGATTGATAAAAAATAGAACACTGTGTGTGTGTGTGTGTGTGTGTGTGTGTGTGTGTGTGTGTGTGTGTGTGTGTGTGTGTGTGTGTGTGTGTGTGTGTTTATGTGTGTGTGGTTGTGTATGTGTGTTGGCAGAAAGAACATACTCAAGGTTCACAGAATTATGGATATGTCTGTGAATGTAACATGCTTTTTGAACTTAGCTGACCGGCACTTGTAGTTAAGGAAAACAATCTTGCTAAAAATCCCAATTCAAATGTGGATCACCTAATACATTTCTTTGTGTAAAGCTTTTTAATGTCCACTACAGCTTAATTTTCCCAGAGATACATATGTAAGTTATTTACACATGGAAATAACCTGTGGTACAAGGGCATTGAAAACATCAAAAAATGCAAAGCCTAAGTTCTGCCAATATAAAAGCAGAAGATGGTATAAAACTGGTGCGGTTTATGGAGCAACCGATTCATGTAAAGATAATTGTTTATAATTTAATACATTTAACAATTTACCACTTTACTAGTTGTAGAAGATGCATCTATGCAGTTTGAGTCAGTGTTGACAGATGTGTTGATCCAGTTAAAACATTCTCTAAGGTTAGAAGGTTAATGTCTTGTTAAGCTCTTTTTCCCCTCACAAATCATACCTAGATATAAGTGATTTTTTTTCTGCTATTTGGCTGTGTAGAAAAGATTATAAAAAGAGACTCAATGTTATTTTGTTGGTAAACTTTAAGTACACTGCAGTGTAAAAACAGAATGGTGTTTTACATTTGTTTGTAATCTGTAAAGACACTGCCCATGAGCTGAAACAAATTAGCAGAATGCTTTTTATCAGATATGTAGTTGTGCAGAAAAGCATTAACAGCATGTTGCTGTGCTCTCTGTAGTGGGCATTTCCTTATTTCTGATTTTATGATTACATACATTCATTATATCAGGGAGAACATTTAGAGTACAGTAGCCCAGATAATCAAATTTACAAATTCTTTAATATTGCTATCTCCTCAAGGGCCTGGGGAGAAACATCTCCACAGTTTAGCAACAATAATTAAAATCTGAAGGACAATAAACAAGACATTTTCATATGTCAGTGAACACATTAAAAGTACAGTAGATTTCAAATGTATAATTACAAATACCCCAGTGTTACTTGATTGTCAAGTTAACAGGCATCAGATAGTCAAGATGCTGAAAAATAAGAGTTTGGTAAAGGATAGAAGGGGAAATGTAGTGTTAAATTATGTCATACATGGACATCCAGTTTTAGTAAGGTGGAGTTTGAGTAAGTGTTTGAAGGTTTGGGTAGAAGATGCAGAAGTAATAGAAACAGGGAGGCTGTTTCAGGCCTTTGCTGTGGTGTGGGATAATAGTGTCTTTCCTGCTGTGTCATTCTAGATCAAATTATTATATGTCAGCCTAGGATGAGATAATTAATAGCTTGCATTTAATCAATGATCATCAGAAAGTTCTGTTCAACAGACAGACTGCCCATTCTGGACAAAGCGCTCTCTGCTCCTTAGCTCATTTATGAGTAAAGTCCACTTTTTAGACATTCTAACACAATCTAATAGCTTGCACTAAATTCCAGTCCAGACAACATCAAGGCTCCTCTTTTGAGTTCATAAAGTCTTGACAATAAATTGTCTGAGCTCAAGGTTCTCCTGTAACTTGAACACAGTTATATCTGATTTTAACATAGCCATGGTTTCATTGTAAAGGCAACACTTCCTCTTTATTGCATTCTATCACTTATGTATTCAGACCTGCTGGAAACTATACATAAATATCAATATCTGTCAGAGACCCAATTATCTTTAGATAGATTCTTGCAATTCACAGCCAGAACTTACTGAAATTCAGATAACTCTAAACAAGTCAATTTATGAGTTCCGTGCCTTCTGTAGGTCAGATTTATTATCTGTTGTGTCTGATAGATTTGTAAGTGTGAGTTTAACTATCCACTGATTAAATGCAGAACCTACACAACAATTCTTAGGTAGGGCCAAACAGTCTTACACAAAGTAAATGCTAATTCCAGCATAAAACAGTTATGAAACTTGTTGTGGTCAATGTCATTCTGACCTCATCTTAAATATATGTGCATCTGCTCCTATCTCCTATAACATCCTCATATTTGGTCATATCTCATCACAAATCGGTAATCTTCCTATTTGAAATATCTAAATGCACCACAATGAGTACCTCTCAACTGAACATCTTTTTAAAGACAAACCATGCAAAACTATATGGTGCATCCTCAAAATCCAGCTGCAAAATTTAAGAGCTTCTATGCCCCTTCAGCTGTCATGAATACCAATGAAAATTACATCCATCTAACAAACCAAGCTGTCCCAGTCAGGATCAACTTAGGGTGGGGAAAATTAACGTAAATCACGTTTGTTGAATGCCAACATTAATAATGTCTATAATAAAAAGGTAAATACTACTTAGTTCCTATTGTAAGGCAAAATGTACCCACATTAAGGATGCTATCAAAAAGACCAGTAAAAAATGATAAGGTTATCATGAGGAAGATATAAGCAGTACATGAACTGGAAGTAGCATCTGAAATCAAGGATAAACACAAACCATTCTTTAATTGCAGGTGAGGATTACTGAAGAACACTCAACAATACTGTGGATTAATTGATAATGATATTACTTTCTCTGATCCTAATGATCTTGCTATCATACTTTAGATATATTTAGTGCCAACTTTTTAACAGAAAACAGCCACTGAAATTCAACAAATTTCTAGACTAAAGATTATTATGGAACATGTCCTAACTATAATATATTTACAGGAAGTGTGGGTGTTGCAGGGGTGCTTGACCCCTGGATAAAACTTAGATTTTTGACATTTTTCTTGTCTTCAGCTTTTAGGAAAGTCTAACCTATTGTCTCAACCATACCACTTTTGACTTTCTGAACAATTGCTGATGTTATATTTACCCATATCTATATCTATATCTATATATAGAAACACCCCCACACACACACACATACACACACACACACATACACACACACACACACACACACACACACACACACACACACACACACACACACACACACACACACACACACACGCACACACACACACACACACACACACACACACACACACACACACACACACACACACACACACACACACACACACACACACACATATACATGCATGGAATATGACAGAAAACTTTAAGTAAGCAGTGGAGGAGTGGTGTAGGGTATCTGTTTGTTTAAGTAACACATAAAAGGCACCAGATGATGCAGTGGTAGCATTGTTGCCTCATAGCAAGAGGTTTGCAGGTTCAATTCTTGGATGGTTTGCCTTCTGTGTGGAGTCTGCATGTCCTCCCTGTGTTCATGTGGGTTTCCTCCAGGTGCTCTGATTTCCTTCCACAATTCAAAGACATTCCCCCAGGCCTCCACTGAAAATTATCTTTGTTCCAAGTCAGACTTTCCCCTGTAAATAAATAAAATAAATGAATTAATTAATAATAAAACAAAAAAAATGACACCAAGTTGGGAAAGGAGAAATACGTCTGTGGTCATAATTGTGATACTGGAAGATTTCTGGGTGTCAAAGAAGATGATCTTCTGTTATATTCATGGTCAGGAGTACTTCAGTTTGAAGGTACAGATTCATGGTAATATAATCCTACCTAAAAATGTGCATGTGTTTACTGGAGGATAGGCTGTGCAACACAATCTGGTGGACAGTTTACATTTGGCCTCTCCCCACTTTCTTTCCTGAGCCACTTGGTCAGGTTATATGTTCTGGGCTGATTTCATGGTAGCCAACAGGGTATAGTGGTTATATAATTTTGACCTGGGGTTAGACAAGCAAACCAGAGTGGGTGGTATGTTAAACCACCTGACAGAGGACTGACCAGAATGTTTATGCCCAAGTATTAGTTTTAACTTGGTTTTAGATAATTTTATCTGTGAATTGGTGATTGGCATTGTTATTTGTTCAAAGTTTTGGCATTTTCCTTTCAGTAGACTTGTCTCACTGGCAATACATGTGATGTGTTGTAATGCAGGATAGTGGGCAATATTGTTACATGTTAGTTTACATCTCTGTTTTTTTTTTTTTTTTTTTAATTTCTCCAAGTCTTTTGCATTTCTATTACCATGATGGGAATAGACCCAATTCCTAAGTCAAAGTACAATTAAAGTTCATAAAATTAGTATTGTTTCAGTCTTTGGTGTCAAACAGAAGTGCTCTTCACTGCACCCGTAATGTGCCCAGTAGTGACTCCTTCTACAATTTGTATGGAGTCACGTATTGGTAACATATCTAAATACAACCATTGATTCTTTTATAAGATCCATTGCTCCATCTACTATTGGAACTGTCTGGGTATCTTTCTTTCACATCCTTCTTGTTTCTGCCTGCGAATCCTGATATTTTATGACTTTGTGTCTCTCTCTGTATGCAAGACACTGTAGTTAGTGGGTGTAGTGATTTCAATAATCAATGCTACTTTTGTCTTCTTTTCATGTACCACTGTATCTGGTTTCCTCCCATCTATCTTTTGAACTGTTGGTAATGGGTGATCCCACGTGATGTAGACTTCATTTTCTATGATGCTTTGTGGCTCATATTTCCAGAGATTTTCAGTTACTTCAGTGCCATAATGTTTACACAATCCCCAGTGCAACAGTCTTGCCACATTATTATGCCTTTCAGTATACAATCCTTCTGCCATTAGTATGTCACAACCACCAAAGAGGTATGCAACTGTTTCCATTTCTGTTTTACAAAACCTACATTTGTCTGTTTCTCACACATGTTCAATGGACTTTGTAAACCAACATGTGTGTAGCCCACTATCTTGGGCCACCAATATTAACCTTTCATCTTTTGGGTTGAATTCGACTCTCCTTAACCATTCCTGCATTTGATCCTGATCAACATGAGATTCTTTCAAAAGTTTTCCATACTTGCAACTATATTTATGCAGTTTCCACATTTCTTGCTTTCTCATGTGATCCTTCACCTTATAGTCTTTCATTTCTTTTTTGGAACATTCAGTTGCAGCCTGATTTTTATCTACTTATGGTTTGATTTCCATTCCTGCTTGATGTCGATATGGTTCTGCTAGACTAAACATGGAAGTCATCTTAGATTTACTCTCCTCATGTTTCAAAACTTTCACTATGTTTGGGTCCTGTGAGGACAGCAGATATGTGCAGAGTCCCACGATTGCAAATCTATACATATAATCAATTTCAAGGAGGCCCATACCTCCTTCGGAACAGGGAATATATAATCTTGACATGCACATGTTTTTATAAATCATTTGTTGAGCATGAAGCATCCTTCTTGTTTTCCTATCTAATATATCCAACATGTTTTGGGACCAGTCACTCCAAAACTGTAAGTAGGACAGGACGACCAAATTGGTTTATAGCTTGAATTTTGTTCCTAGATGTCAATGTTGTTTTCAGGATTAATTTAAGTCTTCTAAAATATTCCTTACTAAGTTTTATTTGCATTTGTTCATATTTTATTGTTGATCTAGCATCGATTCCCAAATATTTATACATTACCTCTTACTCAAGTTCTTTTATATCACATTATTGTCCCAAACTGTTTTCTTGGTGCTGCAGTTTTCCTGCTTTAAAGGTTGCTTTTGTACAGGTATCAAGACCAAATGACATTCTTATATCACCTGAAAAGATTTTGACTACTTGCAGTTGTGCTTTCAGTTCCTCATCTGATTAGCTATACAGTTTTAAATCATCAACAAAGAGAAGACGAGAAGTCTTTACACTTTGTTGTTTTCAAGAAGCCAAGTTATAGCCATGGCTTAATCTTATACAGCGTAATGGGTTAAGGACAAGACAGAATAGCAGAGGTGACAGGGAGTCACTTTGGAATATCCCCCTTTGGAATTTTATCCCTGTAATAATAATTTGTCCTTTATCATGGCTTGATTGCAAAGTGGTCTGCCACTGTTTCATGGTCCCTGTAATGTAGTTGATCAGTGTAGAATGTATCTTACACATTTTAAGCACTTTTTTATCTATGAATGTGGGATACTATCAAATGCTTTTTTTTTAGTCAGTCCATGCCATAGTTAGATTCTTCCCCGTTTTTATAGTTCTCCATTATGACTTTATTTAGGAACAGACGATCTTTTGTTCTATATGGGTTTCTTCTTTTGCACTTTAGTTCTATTACCATGATTGAGTTTTCTTCTAAATGACTATAACCTCTGTTGGCATAAATTCTGGTGTATAGTTTATACGTAGTTCGAAAGCAAGTTACTGGTCTATAATTTTTAGGGTAGCTTGCAGGTTCACTCTTAAGTAGGAACATTGTTTTTCCTGTTGTTAACCAGGTTGGTGTCTGTTTAGGGTACATATAAATAGTTCTTACTCATGGCTAAATCTTCTTGCAAAGATGTTGAATACTTTTAACCAAAAATTAGATACTGCATCTGGGCATGGTGTTTTCAATTAGAGGCTTTTGTTAACTTTGTTTCAGTCTCTCTGTCTTGTTACTTCATCCCATTTCATATTCTGTACCTTTGACCTTCTTATACTTTCTTTTACTTCTTGTATCCATTTAGCATTTTTATTATGATCCACAATATCTTCATAAATACTTCTTCAAAATGTATCTATTTCTTCTTTTTTGGGTGGTCTTTCTATTCCTTTTACTTCGTTTCCCAATGCTCTATAAAACTTTTTGTAGTCATCAATACATTGCTCATTTTGTAATTTTCATTTATAGTTATCCATCTATCTTCTAAGTTTTTTTGTCAGTCATGATATTTTTACTTTATTATTTGTGATATTGCATGATAGATCCTGATCCGTTATAATATAGTGCATTGCTTTTATCACATATATCTTTCTGAGTATTTTTGTTGATCTCTTCTCTCTTCTATACTCCTCTAACAGTGACACTTCTTGTCTTAACTGCTTTATAGTTTTTTCTATTCAATGCTTCTATGATGGTATTCGATTTCTCCCCTTCCTTTCCCTTACTACCCTGTGTTCTTGTGGTAGAATTTTATCTATTAATTTAGTTGCAGAGTAATATATCATGTTTACTTCTGTTATATTGCATGGATCTCTATGGACAGTCCTATTTACTGTGTTAATTTGTTATATCAAACTTCTGACTTTTTGGGTTTTATTACCCTTCTTCAGTCTATTTCTTTCACTGATCTTAATATATCTATCTATCTCTATTAAATCAAGCAACACTTCTCTTAGATAATTTTCTTCTAATCTGAGAGTACATTTTTTATTCTCCATTTTCTGCAGGCATTCTGTAGAAAGTTCTATAGCATCTTCCTTTGGCACATTCTTTTCAGTTTCATCCTGTGTCACCTGTTGCTCTGTCATATGAGGACTCACTGGCCTATCACTCCTCTAAAATTGGCTGATCTAAGAGGAGCCACTGTTTCCTGTTCCTTTCCTTGCTGTCCAGCTTCAGGTGAACATTTATACCAGTTTCCTGTGGAAGGCTCCAAAATATCTTCATATGGTAACTGACACGTTGCTTCCCATTCCACTGGTTTCCCCTTAATTTGGATGGCTATTGCTCTATCCTGTTGTGGTGCTTTCTGAGTTAGATTTTCTACACTGAATCCTTCATTTCACAAGTACTCCATAACCTCAGTTTCTATTTCTTTAACTTCTCCATTACTAATCTTCTTTTCTACTTTTCCTCTTGGTCTTTTTTATTTTTTGTACTGTAAAGTTTTCCATGTCAGTTTGGCTTTTGACTTTACATAAATATTATACAATATCAAATCTCTCTTTCTTTCCCATGCCTGTATTTCTTTTTTATACTTTTCAAAAATCTGTAGGTTTTGTTGTTTATATTTTTGCACTCACTCAGGTGCTTCTTTTTCCAAACAGATCAAACTTTCCTGGTCTATATAATGTTTTCTTTTCAGAAATCTGTCTTATTAATGAACACATTTTTTTTCAAATATGATTTTTATTAGAATTTTCACAAATCACATTGTCCACAGTGAAATATTACAACACAAATTAGAAGATATACAAATGAGTAATTATGTAAAAATTGCAAGAGGGTAATGCTCAAAGTAACAAGGCATATATGCAAACTGCCTCTGTTGTTTTAAATAAAAGTTTGAGCAAGCCTTACAAAACTAAAATATGCATTATGTTGCATATAACTTGTCAGAAAACAAAAAAAAAACTGGTCATTATATTGACATTTTAATAATGCACAATGTTGTTTAGTCAGTAAAAAACTATTATACACATATGGTTTGAGCCTTACAGGCAACTATGTGCAACTATGTACACTGGGTTGTCACTTATGCAGGCAAACAAAGGAAGTTCAAAGACTGGTGGCTTTTCATTTCATATTATTATATAGATAACCAATATGGTGGAAAGCGCTTTGGTAACCCATGTATATGTTACAATCCTCTTGTAGCAATGATTTAATTTAGGTTTTATACTAACTTTATGAAGAAAAATTATTACTTATAAGCTTTAATAAAGAAAATAGAGTTGTGTTCTAACTAACATACTGAGGATCTAGCTGAGGACCTCTAAAAGTCTTTTCCAGTATTTCTGGAAGTATAACAGTTTCTTACAGCTGTTTTTATTTTGTTTGCTAGAACATATTTGGTAGCTAAGGATCTAAACTCTATCCAAGACACTTTGGATCTATCTAGCCAGTTTAATGCTATATACAATTTCAGTATTGCACATAGCACACAGTGTAACCACAATGTGTTTGGCCTCGAATGTGTATGAGTTTGAAAATAATATTTAAAATTGCCATTTCACATGAGAGGGTGGATTTCCTATATCCTGATTTCTCCAACCTTGCCCTTAAAGAGCACCATAGTTTGTAGATGTTTTTACAAGACCAGAAAATGTGTAGAGTGCCTGCTACTGAACTTGTAAAAGTGGTGCAGAGGGGAGATATGTTGGGATTTATTTTGCTCAGTAAGAGTGGTGTGTGGTAGGCGTTGTTGATCATAAGTTGCATGTAGATTAATTTTTTAAATGGAGTTAATTTTGTTGTTATGTCAATTGCCGCTAGTTTTTGCTCAATGGTTAATTTACTGTTATGACTCATCCAGTAATTAGAATAAAGAATAACATCCTGGTGTTTAATTTGAGTAATTAGTCTATAGGTATTGGATACCATTTTAGTTTTCAATGTAAGAAGAGAAGTGATATTATGGAATAGTTGGTGGCCATTTGGGTCTTTACTAATTTTTGTTGCTATCAGAGTTACTAGATATAAAATTTGTTTGATAATCATGTGATATTTTTTATTTGCTGCTAGGGAGTCCATGACAGATGTCAGTGGTGGATCCTTGATTTGGTAGAAATCCCAGACTGTACATTCCTTTATCATTGGATAATTGTCTAAGTTTATCATATTATCATTAAGTCTGATATTAGGGTTTAAGTGTATTGGTTGAGCCATTGTTAATACATTCTTTAGATTTAGAGAGGTTACGCGTTTTTGATAACATTACACATTATTAATTAAGGATGGATGGATTTTTAGGTCTTTCAAAGTTTTGTCATTGAGAAAGGGTAACGCCTTTGGGTTTACATTACAGGCTTTGTGAGTTTGGTAGTAAATTTTCATCCAAAGAGGGTGCCATGATGTATCCAAAGTTTCATAGTTAACTAATCTTATAATATGACTGGCTCTGATTATAAGAAAGTATGTCTGAAAATCAGGAAGATTCAGACCACTCTTCTCTTTGGGTAGAGTTAATTTTGAATAGCTAATCCTACTGTTCTTAGGGTACCATATGAATTTGCCTAGTGTTGTTGTCAATTTAGAGAAGAAAGTGTTTGAAATAGTTTGATTAGTGGCATTAAGATGGTAGAGCATTTTAGGGAAAATGTTCATTTTTATAATTGCTGCCCTTTAAAGTAAAGAAAGGTTTACGTTTTTCCATCTGTCTATATCTTCAATAGCATTTGACCAAGCTTTATTTAGGTTTTTCTTTATTATATCTTTACAAGAGTGACACCTTGGTATCTGAGTGAATCATCTACACTCATTTTTGTTTCTGGGAAGAAGAATTTTTTATGACTTTTGTGGTTTAACAGGAATATTTTTGATTTACTTGGGTGTATGGCAAAGTTTGAGACCACAGAGAACTTGTCAATAGAATTTAATATCTTTTCTAGATCGGTGGAGGGAAATTCCAAATAGATGTTTAGATCATCTGCGAACGCAGTGTATTCAACCTGGATTTTGGAAATGTAAACGGGGTGTTTGAATGTTATCTGTCTTAATTTTAAAAGGAGGGCCTCTAACTAGAGGTTAAACAGATAAGGAGAGAATGGACATCCTTGCCTTGTTCCATTGACTATTGGGATGGGATATGATTTCATTTTATTTATGTATAATGTAGTAGTGCTTTGTCATAAAGCACCCTAACCATGTCTATAAATTCTTCAGGGAGAGCAAATTGTTTTAAGACCTTGTAGAGAACACATTTTTTTTAATTTGAGGCCTCTGGCCGTTTTTCTTATGGAAGTATTTTTATTTCCTCTCATTTCTCTCATAGTCTTTTTGTATATCTTGTATCTGGAAATTATGGGCTTTTTGTATAATAGTAACAATATATAATTTCTTTCTTATCCTCAAAATACTCCACTCTGTTGTCTTTATGGCTCTTCTTTGGCCTATCAGTTTTGTGATTTTTGTGGACTGCTGCTTACTTCTACAATAGGGTGGCCATCCTTCACTTGGGCCTCGCCTGGCCCCATTGTAGGAATTTTTCCATATTTTGAGGATTCTACAAGGTCATTTTTCCAGTCCTGGCACCAGTGCACCTACCAGGATTGAGTACTTTTTTATCCTGGGTCTTGTGCTCCCAGCTATCTTTTTTTTTTTCATTTTTGACCTACTTCTGTCCATGATATATGCTATATAAAATACAATCTATATATCAGTGTCATCTTGGTGAGATGTTGTGAAAAACGGGGTTCACCTCATGAAGGTATTCACCAAGACTTGAGAATGAATTCAGTTTCAGCAATACTACTCTTTTTTACTTGCTGACTTATTATCTCTCCATTTGGAGCCCTTATATCACTGCTTCTGTTGCTGGGTACCTCTCTTAAAAGGTTTTCTGGGATATTAGAAGACATATGGCTAGGAATTAGACTAATGATCATTATAATATATTATTTGCTGGATGGCATTTTGTTTTATATAGGTCAAACTTCACTGAAAACAGCTGCACTTGCTTGAAAGTAGATGCTGTAAATGTTTTCATTAAACAGAAGCAAATTATGAGGTACTGGAATGATAATGAATAAATGAAATGAATAATTCTTATTTTATCCATTATTGTTTTGAAGTATGACTTACTTTCGATAAACATTTAATTTAATGGTGAAAAAGAAAGCTTCTGACCCATATTTTGGAATGTAGCCAATGCTGTTGATTGAAATCTGACTGCTATAGCAACCTGATGAGCAACCACTGCCAAATGCAGTGTTTACTACGCAAGCAGGGAATGCAAGCAGCTTTCCTGGACATCCTTCTGTATCACACCGAAAATGCATAAGCACCCATGGACTAACTGCTATCACCAGTGCAATGTTGCATGTCTTGGTGATATTGAAGGGAATCAGAGCATCCAGGTAAAGCACATGAAAACAATGGGAAAACATGCACACTCTGCACAGAAGGCATCCAATCTGAGAACCAAATCAGACAAACTGTTATTCTCAGGTAGCAATAGTGCTCATATTAGATAGAAATTATACTAATTGCTCCATGTGCCATCCCATCCATTTTCAGTAAGAAATCAATAAAAACATGTCACCTCAACAGATTGTAAGTATTACAGAAAAAAACTGGCACAGATGCATTCAACACAAAATACATCTATTATTTATGAAATACAGAAAACACAGTTTACCTCTGGAATGCTTCAGTGTTCAGTGCATATTTGATGTACAAAGTAAAATGTATATTTTCTGAATTAATGCTACAATATTTTTTTAAATCTAGAATTAGTTAAAGACTCTTGAAATGATGTGTGTGTGTGTGTGTGTGTGTGTGTGTGTGTGTGTGTGTGTGTGTGTGTGTGTGTGTGTGTGTGCGTGTGTGTCTCTCTACAGATATATATATATATATATATATATATATATATATCTGTAGAGAGTGACAGATATATATATATATATATATATATATATATATATATATATATATATATATATATGCATACATAAAGAGAGAAAGAGAGAGAATATGCAGTTTAAAATTCATGCATAAATGCATTTTAGTTTTAATATGGACAATATCACACCATAATAAAACACATCTGAATGGACCTATATTTTGATTTATTTGTTTTACATAAATAATGAAAAGTCTTCAGTGCAAAAGACAAAAAAAGTCCATGATCATTAAGCAGTATATGAATTTGCATACAACTGGCCTTGGTAATTAAGTTTATTCAATCTGGTAATTGTTTCATTAATTGACACCGTGATGGTATCATCCTTTCTATACTCGGTAAATCAAAGGGATACAATTTGTTCTCACCTTTGTTTATTTTTGAGGTAAGTGCACATATCCTGACATTAGTAATTAAATACTATCTGATATCCATTTTACATCTGAGGATTATTAGAAGTGTTGCATGGATTTCCCACAACACATTTTCAACCTTATTTCTTATTTTGAACATGTTGTAGATTTTTTCATCAATATAATGTAAAAACAATCAAGTTAATGCACTTTTCTGCTATGTTTCTCTTCAATTTATGCATCTCATTATAAATGTTATCAGTGACCACAGTATACGTTTGTATTCCTGCCGAAAATTCTTATTAAAAATCCCATAAACAATACCATTGAGGCAGCTGTTGAAGCAGGCACTAAAGAAACCAAGGACAAACAACCAGTCTGGGAAATTTGGTGCCTTTCCTGGAGGGCTGAAAGCTCCAATCAAGCCAGGAATAGTGAATGGAGCCCAGCAAATGGCAAAAACCACAAATACTGAAAACATTGTCACAAAGTTCCTCATATCTGAAGGTTGTAGAGTTTGCTTGCTGTCTTTTTTGAGTCTGTATTTGACCTGTATGACTGTAATCCAGATATTGCCATAACACAGAATTACAATACTTACTGGAAAAATGTAAAGACAGACTGTAACACCAATAGTAAATGCTTCATTTACATTGGCTAGGAATGTACAAATGTATACATGTGGATTATATTGTAATGCTCCCACTATGGGAACTGGTAAAACTAAACTAAAGCTAATTATCCATGCTAAGAATATAAAGAAACAGGTGTTTCTCATAGTAAATATCTTCTCATAGCTCATTGCATGACAAATGCAGCACCAGCGATTGATTGCTATCACCATGATGTTATAGATAGAAGCGTTGAAACTCAAACCCTGAAAGACAGCTGAAATCTGGCATTGTATTTCTCCAAATTGCCACTGGTTTTGCAAAATAGATCTGATAATTAATGGGTATGGATAAACAGCACCAAGGACATCTGCTGCAGAAAGACTGATGACAAACATATTACCTAAAAAAAGAGAAAAAAAAGCAAACAAAAATTACTACTTCTATATAACAGGGTCATCTGTTCATTTCCTAATGCATACTTTATCCAAATTATGGTCACAGGGATGATAGACTTTGTCATGGCAAGATGCATGTATAAGGCATATCCAGTGCTGCAGAAGTCACCAGTAATTTGTAAAGTACAAACACACACACACACACACACACACACACACACACACACACACACACACACACACACACACACACACACACACACACACACTCCAAAGGGCAATTTAAAAGACTGCAACAGAGACCCTTCAAAAACCCATACTGACACATAGTTTAAATGCAGACCTCACAAAACAAGTAGCCAAGATGTGAATCAAACCAGAGAAACAGTTGTGTGTGTGCCAAGTGCTGTGCCACTCTGCTGTCCTTTTCTGCACAGTTTCCATGAGAAAAACAATCTGATAAATGCAACAAGGCTAAGAGCTGTTAATCCACCAGAATCATCAGTTTACAGGCTTTGATTTAAGCAATGTAATTAATCAGAGCAATGTCTTGTTGGTTTTAGTTCAGTTGACTGTATAACACCTAGTGGGTAGTAATAGACCTTGAAAAGCTGTGCAATGTTTTTAATATTTACAAGAAGTGTACATTTAAGACTGAGGTATCATACATCTCAAAAATACATTGTTAGTATTACTTATATGTAAAGATGACTTATTTGTCAAATCACACTACCTGATTTTCATAATGTCATGTTATGGAAAGTATAACGTGTGCAATTTACTACATAAAAATTTGCTCTCTGACATTATCATTATCATTAATATGTTTACTAGGTGGGCTGTCACCCTATTTTACCCCGCTGCTTCCTAGTTTTAAAGGTGGAAAGTATTGGGCATTAAGGTGATGCTAGCCCATCTTATCAAGATTACCAGAGGATGATGTATTTGGGCAGTACTCTCCATGCTGAACCAATACCTGAGTTGCTTGTAAATTGTGTAATTTCTGTAGTAAATTGGAAACAGATAATGTCACACTATTACAGTAAGTACTAGAGAGAAAAAGACCTGTAGTTTTTTGTTAGGTAGAGGATTGGAGTTTGGCATGATGGTTAAGTTGTTTATCACACACACACACACACACACACACACACATACACACACACACACACACACACACACACACACACACACACACACACACACACACACACACACACACACACACACACACACAACATGCAAGGTTTGATTCTTACCTTTGGGTAGGGAGGTTGGCATAATCGTTTAAAGTGTTTACCTTATAGACCCAAAGTACAGGGTTTGGCTCTTACATGTTATAATTGATTAGGCTTAAAATGGCCCATAAGGGCAGTTCACCTAGTACTAATCTATGAACCAATGTTGTTCAAATTTCTAATTATTATTGTTTTTATCAAAAATATACCATCAGTGGATTAACTTGCAGCACATTATAATGATGGTCAACGTATAACATACTCCACTGAGATAAAATTGTTGACAAAAGTGTGATAAAAAACATTGTATACATTGCCAAAGAACAAAGAGTTCATTATCATTATTTAAAAAAACATAAATGGTCCAAAAATGTGCTTTGTATTTAAACTTATAAGGTTTTGCAGGCAGCTTTGGTAAAATATAGACAGTTTGTGTTCCCATCATTCAGCAGAAATGAAGATACTATGAAGAAGAAAAACATTAGAGGGACTTCCATGACATGTACACCTATGCATAAATGTCATGCTAACTTTTTCTGATTCATAAACAGCCCTAACACAGTGCTGTAACATGAGGATGCACAGCACCCCAAAGGATTGGCCTGAAGACGTTCATGGTTAATTGTTTTGAATGAAAGCACTCACACATTAAAAACGTTTTCTTTTCTTTTTGGCTGTCTTGCTGCTGTAACCATTTGTATTTGTATTGTTGGAGTTTATTCATTCAAGTTTTTGAGTATTGGCATCCCTCATGCCGGCAGAGATAGGTGACATTTATGGCAGTCATGAGAGGCAGTACCTGTCTATGAGTGGTGCAATGATAATCATGTCCATGGTAAGCCATGTTGTTATGACACCCATGTCCTACAGGCACACTGCTACTCATCACTTTTTCCATCACCGTTCCAGTCTGTGCATGAACTTGCATCCATGTCACTACCATGTATGCAGAACCATGTGGGTTTCTTCTGGGTACTCCAGTTTCCTCCCACATTATAAAGACATGCGTCTGGAGTGTTTCTCTCTGGGCGTCAACTGAAAATAGGTTATGTCCTAGTCAGACATTCCCGGTCAACAAATGTTTAATACAATAATAAATAAAATAGTAACATTAACATTTTAATTGTGTGTTGAACTTCTACATCAAAATCTATATCCAAACTACAGAATTTACGTAATTGTAAAATCTCCCCATACAGAAAGGGATTAATAAGATGGGGAGGGTAGCAGCTGTCACCATGTAAAAACATTCATTCCTCTTATTTTTTCTATGAATTTGAGGAAACACTTTCCCCATCCTCACACCATGTTAAGATCTAAAAACATTAACCTGGTTGCCCACCTGTACACCATCAAATTTGAGATTAAATCTATTATTTTGTAGGGAACAAACAAATTTATGGACCTCATCAAAACCTTCTTTACAAATAAAAACAAAATTGTCTCTGTAATGAAAATATTTTACTACATATTTTTTAAAAAACCTTTTGTGATATAAAATTTCCATTTCAAACATATCCATAAACAAATTTGCATACATGGGAGTAAAAGGTGTCTCCATGGCTGTGCCTTGAATCTGATGAAATATTTCATCATTGATCATAAAAAAATATTTGTCAAACAAAATTTAACAATTTACCCAATATAACATGATAAAGGGCTATCACCTAGAAAATATTGTAAAGATTGAATGCCATATTGGTGTTGGATGCATATATATAAACTCTGAACATACAGCCATCCAGTACATATTCTTGTTCCATTTCAAACCTGATATATTATTTATAAAATACTGAGTGTCACTAATATAAGAGATTTTTTAAACAAATGAAAATAAATATTCATGTAGAAATAGCCCAATATTGTGAAGAAAATATCTGCATGCAGACACTATAGGATATCCCATTAAATTATCCAGACCCTTATGAATTTTTTGGTAAACAATAAAATAAAGCAAATTCACATCCTTGAAAAGAAAACTTTTTCCACATACTTTTTATCAAAATAACCTAATCTGAAACCTTTTTGCACTAACAATTCATACTGTTCAAGTGCTTCAATATCAAATCTTTCATATGTTTGGGCATTATTCAAAAGTTCATAACACATTTTAACATATTTGTTTATAGTTCATAATCACAATTCTGTTACCTTTTTCAGAGGATTTCACAACTAACCGATTATTATTACCTAAAATTAATCAAACTTTGCCACTGTTCTTTTGATAAATTATATTGAATACTAAATTTAGATTTTACAAAATTAGTATATAATTCCTCTAATGAAACATTAAATGCTGCTAAAAATTGCTGAAAGCAGTTATTCACAAAAGGGGGGTATAAACTGACTCTTATATTTTCCCCTGAAGTGTTTAAATGACAATAAGCATTTGGCTGAACTTAGGTCAGCTTATATATATATATATATATATATATATATATATATATATATATATATATATATATATATATATATATATATATATATATATATATAAAAGTAAAATGAAATAACAAGGTGTTGGTGCTAGTGCAAAAACTACTAAACAGCAAAGTTTCAGTCATTGCATAATTAGGGAGTGTTAAAATAAGAATTTCAGATATGGCAATGTTTCCTGCAATAAGTTTAAAGAAGAACAAAGTTTTTATGCTGATTGATAATGCTGTTCAATGCCTTGCTTAACTAAGCAACGTAATACATTTCAAACAAGGGCAAGAATATAAAAATCTGTCTCTTAAATCTGGGTGAGTATGGGTGGTGCCATCCCCAACCAGTTCAGCGTATAGCTGGTTATTCCCTTTTAGATTTTGGGCATAGGTAAAGAATACTTTGTGATTATCCTTAGCTATGGAGGCTATTTTTGCTTCATGATTAGCTTTGGAGTACTTGAAAAGATTTCAGTTGTTTTTTAAGTAAGAGGGGGGATTTCTTCCCCTGCTGAACCAGCTCCTTCTTATTCTTAGACATTAGTTTCTTCCTGTTGTTGTATAGCCTCTTTATACTTGGGGTCCAGCAGGATGGCTTGTTTTTTCGGCAAGACCTGGTTTTAATCTGGTCAGGTACAGATGTCTCTGTACAACTGCTTAAGTGATTATACTGGGCATTGGTGTACACCATTGCATAGGAGTCCATGTTATCTGCATTTGAAGGGGTTTTGAAACTCCTTATACCATCACTTAGTAGGAGGTAATTTGTCTTTGAAAAAATTTAAAGCATTTTTGAGCTTGATGGGGTATCTGGTCTTATAATTACATTGAACAAGACTGATTTATGGTCTGTATCTTACTAGAGAGGACATCACATGGGGGGGGGGTGCAATGCTCTCCCATGTTAGTGAATACTATGTTCTGGACATCTAGGTGCAATGCTCTCCCATGTTAGTGAGTACTATGTTCAGGACATCTAGATGCAATGCTCTCCCATGTTAGTGAGTACTATCTTCAGGACATCTGAGCCTCTTATGAGTGTGCAGTATATTGCTGTCACTACAAATGGATGGCTTAAATATGAGCAAAGTGAAACAGGTTTTCAGCTAACTACTAAAAGGAAAGCATGCATAAATCTTTCATCAGCAATCCCCAACTCAGACAGTTTAAATCAGCACATGTATGCCACAAGGGTGCAGATAAACACATTCTTAATGTAGAATAACATATTTGGAGCCCAAGTGTAACAAGAGCACACTAACTGCGTACAGCAGCCCTTAACTAACAGATACAATCTAGTAAAATACAATTAACTACTTACAGCAGCAGTAGGCAGTACAGTTTTTTTTCTATAAAATGCAAAAATAACAGCAAATAGCTTAAGAGACTGCTAAAGTACAGTCACAGTATATAAGAGAAGAGCAAAAAAAAAAAAAAAAGTATGTTTGTCTCTTCAGTAGTAGATTGCTCCAGATGAAAGCAGATTCTCAGCAATCAGTAGCAAAGTCACCAAACAATGAGCAGCTCTGAGTATCTATGCCAAAGCTTGTGCAAAGGCAAGGCTTAAATAGCAGTAAAGAGAATCAAGCTTTAAGCTAACTACCAACCAAGAAAGCACACAGTAAGCCTTTCACCAGCAATCCCCAACTCAGACAGGTTAGATCAGCACACTTCTGGAACAAGGTTGCTGAAAAAATACCTTCTTATTGTAGAATATCTGGTTTGGAGCCTAAGTGTAACAAGACCACATTAATTACTTACAACCGCCCTACAACTAAGAGAAACAATGCAATACATGGTAGTTAACTACTTAACGCAACAGCAGGCAGTACTTTTTTGTTTGTTTGTATACACTGAATATATCATGCAGAATGTTGAGTTAGATGATTCAGATGCTGGATTCAAATGTTCAAGTAGAAATATTAATAAACTCAGGTATGCAGGTGATACCATTCTGATGACTGAAAGTGAGGAAAAGGTAAAGAACCTGTAGAAAGAATGTGAAAGTAGGAAAAAGAAAGAAAAACCTAACCTGATTGCTGATCAGAAAAGAAAAAAATGCACAATCTAGTCTTATCAGTTTTATTTATTTTATTGATTTGTCTTTTGTTGACCGAGTTAATCCACAGGGCTGGAGGCCCATTTTCAGTGGAGACCCGAGGAGAGAAGCTCCAGATACATAAAGATTCAAGTTACAAAATTTAGAGCACTACAACAAAATGCTTAAGAGTAAATAAGAACAATATATGGTACACAGTATCAATTTGGGTATACTTAACATACACTTGTGAGGTTAATAGTATGATGTACAATGAGTCAAGTAGTCTGGCACAGAGGCCAGTCCACTATCAGCTAAGTTAAAAAAAAAAAAAAACAGTAAAAGATATAAGCTTTATAAAACCCTGGGCAGGGTGTAGTTAGGTAGGAAGGTGACAGGTATAGGTGGGAGAGTTGGCCAGATGGCATTTTTATTCTTTTTTGAAAGTAGTGGGTGAGTGGATGGAGCGCAGGGGATTAGGAAGGCTGTTCCAAATTTGAGACATAGTGCATTTGTAAAGCAATCTGCCTATGGTTTTATTTGGTCTGTGGGTAACAAGTATGCTCGGGTCAGTGCTGCAGAGGGATCGAGAAGGTTTGTAAGGAGATAAGAGGTTAGATAAGGAGGGACAGTTGGTAGGTTTATTTAGAAATGAATAAGTCATTTGAAGTTGTGATTGTAGTAGAAGTTGAGGGAATTCAGTCCATTGCAGTTGTTTTATAGCAAGGCAATGGTGAGATTTGTAGGGAAGGTTCCAGGCAGTTCCTTGCAATTATATATCAAAGAAGAAGAAGTTGTGATGAATTACATTTTTCAGGGGCTCAAAGATCTCTGCAGCTGTTAACTGTATACATGCAATTAAAAGGTGCTTGATTTTAAGAATGAAAGCTGTGCTTAACCTGGATAAGTGTTTAAAGATCAAAGACATAACACTGTCAGCAAAGATCCCCATAATGAAATCTATGACTTTCCTAGTAATAACATATGGCTGTGAGAGTTAGACTATTAGTAAGGAAGTGTTCTGGAAAACACATGCTTCAAACTGCAGTGCTGGAGGATTTTTTTTTTTAGAATTCTATTGAATTCAAAAAGATTAACTCAGGTATTACTTATAGAAATACATTCAGACAGCTCTCTAAAATGTTTAACAGCAAAACTAACTCAGAAACCTTGGACACATTATTGAAACTTAGGTTTCACCAGAGAAAACACTGATGCTGTAAAACATCAAAGGCAAAAAGCAAAGGGGGTGGCAGATCCCAAGATTTAGAGGTAGTATTGCTGAAGTAATGAATATGATTTTGCAAGTGCTTAAAGAAACACTTGTTGACAGATAGGACTGGCACACTGAAGTCATTGCTGCTATGAAGAGTCAGATTCAGCTAAATGAATAAACAACAGCCTAAAAAATTGGGACTGCTGCTGTAACCCTGAAATTTAAAAAAAATGCCACATGCTATTAAGAATATTGTGTATTTCATAGAGATTTCTCATTTGTATTTGTTTTAGTTTAATTGAAGTGTTCTTTATTTAAAGTAAATGCCACTTTCTTGTTAGATCACATCATTACTTTTTCACTTTTACAGGTGTTGGGTTACCTGTGACCATGATATGTGTAAAGATGGTATTTAGGAAATGAATGAATGAATGAATGTTAGTAAAGGTTTTAATTGGTAAGCAAGCATACGAAATGTAAAGTTACTATAACTCTTTTTAAGGATTAGCTTTGCTGAACTTTTGTATAATGGCATAACAATCAATCTCTGAGAGAACTGTTTGCAAAATATGTTACCATTTGCTATAATATATTGTATAGCATACTAGCCATGTCAGTGTGGTGATGATAGGAGGAACATTATTACAATCAACAGACAGTAAGATCATATCTGTACAGAACAATCTCCTGAGTGTTTTATATATATATGAAGAAAAGTGCACACTAAAATAAAAAAAAAAACTAAATAAATAAATTAATTAATTAATATTTTGTCATAATAGTATTGATGTTTTGTTTAAGCATCATTCTCTGAGTTTTTACATTATTTTTTTATTTGTTATACTTCAACTAGGCATACGACTGAGTCTGTGATACTGACATGATTTTGTTTTACAATCTTCTTTCCTACAATGTTTTATGTGTCCCAATAATGTGTCTTAGTATAGAAGTAACATGTTTATTTTTCCAAGACCAGGTAAGGCATGTGTATAGTTTCAGGTGATAATGCAAGATGGCTTTTATGCAGGTTGTGGTAGTGCATTCATGATTAATGTTAAGAAAAAAAATTGAAATGTAGAAATGGGAGATACTAAAGAGTGTCTGGCGATGAACTGCACTTAGTTGATATGAGATTGCTCACACTGGGATATGAAGTTTTCATTTAAAAATGGAGATCTGTGAAACAGGGTATGATACATGATACTAATGCGACAGCAATGTACATGTAAACATTGCTCAGCTTAACTCAATGCCATTCCTCATGTCCAGAAGGTGGACATTGTTGAAAATGGTTGAAAAGCACTTGGCCTTGTGTTGCAAATAAATAAAGCCAAAACTGCATGACAAATAACAATGTTTGAGGATTTGAGTGGAGGAGGATGTGAGTGCGTAGGTGATACCACCTCACCCATCTTGGGAGGAGGCACACTGCCTTGGCTCACTGCAATAGAGGCATCAGAGCCTAGTGAGCACTGTGTTGCAAGCTGTATACCACATCATTAGCAGGTTGGTCAATTGTGGAAGTATGCACCTGAAGGCAGCCATTTTGGACAGGAGATGCTGTTGGTTAGGACACACCTTGCACAAGCAGCATGATGTTAGCTCTGGAAAGGCTATGGGAGGTGTAATAGTCCCAATGAATGAGGAGTGATTGAAAGCTGAAGGTTGGCAGCAGGAAGACAGGGAAAATACGGTTGAATATTTCTGATGAACTGTTAGCTGTGGCTGGGATAAAAACAACAACTTTACAGGATATTCAAAACTATTTTATTATAACTCGGAGGAAAGGACTGATTACCTATTGAGTTCAGCTGTAATATTTTTACCCAACTGATTCCGCTTTTTTTTTTTTTTTTTTTTTTAATATATGAGTTCCTAAACATATACTGTCAACTCAACACTCATATCAGTTGTGCTTAATTGGTTTGTTCTCCTCTCATGCTGTTGGACCTCAAGTTGGCCTCCCAAGATTTGCACTTGAAGCCAGCATGAAAAAGAATTTCCTTGTATAAAAATAAACTGCTTTGTTTTGGCTATTCAATATTTATTTTATATTTATTTTACTTTAAAGTGCATATTCAGTAGTCTGGATATAGTAATGACCAGGATTCAGGGCAGTAATGCAGACTCTAAGATTATGCATGTTGTATTATACTGTGTACTCAACAAGGCATATTCAATCCAAATGAATAGCTGAGCAAGTGTTTCTGCCAATATCTATATATATACTTCACTGTGTACATGTATGTAGACCCAGAGACATATTAAATGCTACTGAGTATGTAAATATGGCAACTGGAAGCCAGCATAATTCACAAATAACTCCTTCAGTTCATCACCTGCCATCATGGAGATATAACTGTGTTCGTTTGTGCCATCAAGTCTGGATGAGTATTATGTTATCTTACATGACACATTTTACAAATTAATGGAGATACATATGCAACACTTTAAGTGGTTGTTAATGTGCAAATCTCTTTCTGCACAACAGTGTGCACAGATTCGGCAATATCAAGTGCAGGATCAGAAGTCTGAGCAGCATCATTTCTGTCTGAAGTTGTGCAATAGAGATGGAAACATACATGAAATTCTGCATGTGTCTGCATTTCATTACTTTGCTTTTACAGAATTTTGCCCTGTGGTGCAGTGCAAGTACCTGTACATGGCTTGGTCCCTTGTCTTTGATTCAAATAAGCTGTCAGGATAGCAGGGTATCTGTGACTTTTGTGTTAAAAATTATGAAGTATGGATTTACACAGAAAAATGTACTGTTGCATCTTTTTGCTTGTTTTCTGTGGTGAAAGTGTGACTGTTCATGAGGAATGGTTTTATGATGGAATGTTATAAAACTGGTATAAAACAATAATATGCAGACAGTTGATTGCTAGCACTGAAATGACTGGTTTATGAGAATAGTTGTCAAGAAATGGAGTAGAACTTTAAGTTATGGTATTGCAAAAATTATCTGGTTACCAGAAATAGAAAAGAACAGACTAAATAATGTTTGTCCCAGACCCTTCAATAAACACACCACACCAAATGAAACTTGACGTCCTTTATTAAACATTCATAAACATAACTTTATTGACCAGTATTTTAATTTATTAATCACAGCATAAACATCCATAAAACCATTTACTAGGGCAGCATAATCTCGCTCACCCTAATCAAATAAGCAGCATCCTCACCTCTGCTTGCATACTTTTACTTATCAAGCAGCTTTCATCTCTCATTTTCATTTCCCAACTCACTGAATTAAACACCCAATACCAGAGGGTAACAGAAGAGGGACAAGCCTGCCCACCTTCTCCACCAGCCAGCCTGACACAGGCTGCTCCCCCTCATTCTTCTAAAACCTTCACCAAACCCTCCAAAGGCAAACCAAAAGTGTACATTAAAAAGGTCCAAATGAAAAACATTCTGGTGTACTCCGTTGTCGCTGAACCAAACTGGATCCCTGTCATTGACATCCCAATGCTGTATCATATAAATACCTAAAGCAGACGATTACGAAACTATCCTAATATTAACACCGATGAACCCTCTGCATAGCCAGAATAATACACATACTAGGATATAATCTCTTTACAGTAACCACATACTCACTTATCCTACCTACCAACTGTAGCTTCAGAATTATTCCCAAATCGCTACCTACCAAAAGTACCACCTGAACTCAAGGAACCCAATGCCACCTAAAATAATCCAAGCCCCATCACAAGCTATCTGGCCTAAATGCAGCCCTCTTTGCTGCTCAATGAATACAATAACAATCAAAAAATGAAACTTCCTTACCTAGTAAAGGACAATTAATTTAATACTAAGCCAGTAACTGTATCCAATTAACTAATATGACAAGAAAGCATTTGATAACCAGCAACCCATCCCCTTAATGACTTCAATTGGTCTGTCTTCCTTTTCTGAATCTGATACCATTCCAATGTGCAAAGAATGAGTGAAAACCTCTCTCCTGGAAAATCAACCCACCAAAACGTTCTCCACATCATATATACATATATTACTCATCATCATCTTGCTTCCCTACTGATCAAAATTAAGTCCTAAGAACTCCACACATGAGAACATAGCAAAACCTCCTCACCCAACCCACTAGACACAACCAACCATCCCTGACCTTCCCCAACTGATCCATTTAAAATCTAGAAAACCAAATGTGCTCTGAAGCAAACACAATGAAACATGCCACCAAGCTAACAACCCCAACAACTCTGACATGCATAAATGTCACACATAAAGTACAGACCCACTCCAATTACCTACACTAATCCCTGCAACAAAACCTTCAAAACCTGTTCTTGTCCATGGCAACCGCTTGTCAGTCTTCACATTATCAAACCTACCCCAAACCTTAAGCATAAATAACCACAGTCCAAGATTTAGTGAATTCACATAACCCTGCCACCCTTGCAACTATACTAATCACAGCTAAGTCCACCTTATCTGTCTGAACTTCCTTAACTTGTTCCCAACCTGTACCAAATATTTCAACCACAATCCTTGTGACCAAACCCCTTCTTCCTCAGGCATCTGCAACACAGATTTACCAAAATCTTGCAATACCCTACCATAGTTTCCTTTTAAAAGCTGCCCAGGATTCCCGTATGAAGCATCTGATTATTCCAGGCCAACCTGACACACCTAATCTGGCAACACCATTGGCTCTTGCCACTGCCAGATTCCCAATTGAAAATTAACCCTTTTTTCCTGCTCAAACTGAAACTAACTTTAAAAAGGATACATCCGTCTTCCATTAATCCTTCAACCTGCCAGCCATTGAGCTGCAAACCTTTCTCAACCTGCATCCAATAATGCTTGCTCTTCCCCCTTTTACAAAAAGGCTACCGATCTTCAAAAGGTACAGCCAGGGTAAACTGCCCAGCATGCAAAATTTTTAAGTCACATGGCCCCATAACATCCCTAATGCATACCCTGTCCTTCATTTTCACACACTTAAACTTTCCTTTCAAATGTGTTATCCTTTCCAGTAAACAAAGTAAAACAATGTCCTACATCCACTAGCAACCTCCCCAAAAATAAGAGTGCCTTATTTGTGCCTACTAAATTCTGCATAGCCAATGGAACTCTCAGTTCTTCGCCCATCCCCACAAATGCTCTCATACTTTTCAATGCTCCGTCAAACCCTTCACCTAATAAAAAAACATCCAGATAATGTGCTACCTACTGACTATCGAATCGATGCCCCCTTTACCAACTATGGGTCCTTAACTCCCTGAATAACCAAACCACATTATCCAAAGACACGGAAGTACCTTTTGCATCATCAACTGAAATAAAGTAATTAACAGAGTTCCTTTCAGGATAAGACAAATGGTGATTTAAACAAAATTCTCGATCTGCCTTCTTAGTAACAAAGTCCAACGGTTAAACCTTAAAATTGGCAAATGGGGGAACTGTCCAAAAGTGGACCAATAACCTACCCACCTACTGTTCCTTCTCTGACAGACCTTCCAAATATCTTCCTTCCTTCACACTGAATGCAAATGCTTACAAAATAGTCCATTCCCTCTGCCACTTAATTTACTATAAAATCCCCAGGAAAACTGAAATTAATTTCTCTGCCAAATAAAGAAATTGCCTGAGCATATTCGGCAATATCTACACCTTAACAGGAGAATACATCCCCCTTGTCCTCCACATCTTTCCCAAAAAGACAACACCCCCACCAGAGAAAATTCTCCCTCCCTTACAGAACTTGCACTCCCTGAAATGAGGAAGATAATCCTCCCAAATCTGCCAAAGATGACCTAGGATTGGCTGCTTTGCCATCCTGCTGACCACACTGCACATTGGATGTATCCCTGCACACCTCAAGTAAGCATATGAGAACCTTCACACCACACATGAGCAACACCCTCCCCCCAGAATTAAAGGGTCAACCTCCCCCACATCTTCCCCCTATGATATCCCACTAGTAATAGTTCCAAAAGGTATCAATCATAGTGGCTACCATATGTCAAAGTGCCTATCTTCCCAAAGCAATGACTGATCCACTGCTTTCCTCTTTTGAAACCTCTGCTTGTACCATAACCAAGCATTTCCCAACCACAGCCGATGAGCCTCACTGATTGTGAGAAAATATCAATAGTGGTAAAGCCAAAGTTACATCTTTTTCTAACCCAACCACCACACAGTACACAAACCTGAAACCCAATTTTCCCATGCCAAAAGATCTTTACTGTTCGCAACTTCCACTTCCAATGGGTGCTGCACCCCTTCTGCATCCATTAACTCAAAAGTATCAACATACTCCTTTTCAAACCCTTTCTTTGACTGCGGATGGTATATGAGGGGTCATGAAAAACTGCTCCGCTGCCATGCCTCAGTGTTTTTATGTAGACAAAAAATAACCTGGTTGAATGCCAAAGTCCAGCCCAACCTCATGTAATCCTGCCTCTATCCCACCTATAAACAACACCATACCCCCATAGCCACCCTCTGTTACTGTCCACTGTGTTTGCTCCCACTTGAACCTCAATATGCCCCTGCTGATCTTCCTTAACTCCTGACACTTCACTGGACTCCTGACATGACCTGACCCCTTTAATCCCGAACTAGCCTCAACCCGCATCAAGTCTGTTATTTCTACATGAACGCCTAACAACACTTCATTACCTGAAACCACATCATGTGGTGGTCCAGCAGCAGGCAGATCCCTGCAACAGTATCCCTTGACAGTGGGCCTGCTTTCCAAGTGCATCTTTCCAGATTACCCTCTTCTCTTCCAGCTGGACACACCAGGATCTGCACCTCCACTGTCTGTGAGCTCATTGCTCTCTGCTCCAGTGCCTAGAAAGGTCATTGCAGCAGAACCCATCACCCATCGTGTCCTCTTCCTTTGGGCCACTGGCTAATGTAACTGTGCATCTCAGCCATCTGCAAAATAACAAACAACTGTAAATCCTATGGGAAAAAAAAAATTAGTAATGCAAGGATCATTGCATTATTTCCTCAAAGACCCAGCATGTACATTCCTGTCAATCAGCCATGCTACTCATCACAAGAAATGACTGCTGCATCCTTACACAGAGATCCTCACAAAACCCATTCCTGTTTCCACAGGCAGCACTGCCTTGGCACAGCTGAACCTCATAGCTCTTCACCTTTTAGTGCAAGAAATGTGGACAAGCCCATGAAGAAAATTGATATCAGGCTCTGCCAGCTGTATTTCTGACATTTTTTTAACTCTAAAGAAACTTTACAGCCCACATTGACGTCATGACTTGAAAGTTGAGCTCTCTAGAGAGTTTCAGTGTGACCAACTTACGTTCTGTTTAGTCTAATTTATCAACTATTTACCTTCATCTCGTATCAGTTAATTTTGCTTGGTAGTCAAAGAGTGATCTTTCACCACAGCCTATATAAAGCAGACAATGTGAAGGGATTTCAAAGGACAATGTCTACTACTGCTTAACCAAAAGCCTTATTCCCAATATCACCAGAGCATCAATGAATCCAACAGCAACCTCGTCTGTTTAAATGTGTGAAACCCCACCCAAGAACCATGATGTACCTGCTTCCGCATGTCCAGACTCCAAGAACCAGAAAATGTATCATACAACAAAGCATCTCACATCTGCTTTAAGCAGACAGCTCCCTTCAAATCAGAACTGAAAAACGTCAACAACACCATCACTGCCAGTCTTATAGTTTCCAAAAACCACCCGAATAACCCCTTCCACTCCAGAAACGTTCAGAAAATAATACGTTTTGAACAAAATGTCTCACTTTGTTAAACTTTGTTGCTACATTTTCTTTCGGGTGAATTATTTATTCCACAGATCACCATGCATGTGAGGTGTAAGGTCATCAGTCATAAAAGCTGGAAGCCCATGAAAAGCAGTTGCAGCATCACTGCCCCATCCCAGCCACCAGAACACCACAACATGGTAGCACTATCACCAATGAACCTGAAAAATAAACTGAAAACCAGGAGACACCTTTGTAAAGCCAAAAGAAATACTAGAAGCATGTCACATACAATGAAATGCACTGGCAAACTTACAAAGCAACACAACGTAAATGACAGGCAGCTAAGAATAAATAACACTTTCTCCCACTCTCTTTCATAAAGATACTGGACAAGAATAACCATACCATTCACAGCATGGAGCTTCTCCATAATTACTGTCTCCTGTGTCAAAACATTGGAGATACTATGAGTCCACACTACCCCAACAATAGAAGCTAACCACTTTCAAACCCCAAACCCATGACGACAAGTTTGAAATGGACTTACTGCTAGCTGAGGTGAACAGTTATCATGAGAAAAATATGAATGAACTTTCTTCACTACCTAACCATATATCCCTTGCCTGACCTATAGCTGTATTCCTGCTGTCATTACTGCATTGTTTCTTACATGCCTATCACTCAAAAACCTCCCCATTTATCAAGAATCCTACCATAACGACTAACCTGGCTGCCACTGAACAGTACACACACTATATATATATATATATATATATATATATATGGTTTACTATCAATATTTCACCGTGCAATTGCACGGCTATGAAGTATTCGAACAACATATGTTTGAACACTTCATAGTTCGGCAGGTTATGTGAGCGAACGTTATCATTGCAGTTGCAATAATAACATTCGCTCATGTAAGGGGATCGTGGTACAGTGTGGTTAGGGAAATACATCCCTTTCCTCACTGTAGTGCGATCTCAGAGTTGGAATATTAAGTTGGGGGATGTGGGGGGTGCAGGGGGGCTTGCCCCCCTGCATAGATGTGAGGTTAGGCTAGTTAGGTAGGGAGTTAAGGGGAAGGGTGGGAGTGCTGTTAATAATTAACAGCTGTTTTCAACATTAGGTACATACAGAAATGTTCATTTCCGATGTTAAAATTCGAACTTTCGTACACTTTTTTTTAATTTTCGATTTTTTGATAGTAAACCTATATATATATATATATATATATATATATATATATATATATATATATATATATATATATATATATATATATATATATATATATATATATATATATAGACCTTTGCTACCAACTATTATCCACCTCCCACACACAACATTTAATCCAAGTCCTACCTGCACACTCAGTACCTAGAGGTCGTCATGGGACTAATCCTGCACTGTAGCAAGTTCAAACCAAAATCGGATCCTTTACCTGGTTACACTCACACAAAACCAGTTAAGCCCCTCCTTATACTTACCTCATTTCCTCCCAACCCTCCTACTCTCCCAATTTAACCCTGTCATCCCCACCTCACTAACTTTCTTCCACTACCATCTTAACTCCAATTACTATTCCTCCCTGACTCACATCCATAGATGTCCCTGGACAGATTGGTTTGCTCCCAAACCTCATTTCCATCAATCTGTTTTTTATTTACCAGCCTCACTTTGTTAAAAGCATACATATATACATACATACAAGTAATTCAAGCATAGACATTAATGCCTTTCTAGTCTGCCAACATAACAAAACAATTGTTCCTATAATAAGTGTCCTAGCTTTTCTTAAAAATATCTAAAGTACTGCTGGTTTTAATGTACTTTTATAGTCTATTCCATGCATCAGCTGTTTTCTCACAGAACCAAGTAGCACACTTTTCAATCTGATAGAATCTTCTGCATTGATTTCTGATGATTCTCTACTTCTTTTTGATAAACCCAGACATCCCCAGAGGTAGTTGTCTCTAAATTCTCTATATGCCTGAATAAGATCTCCTCTTAAATATCTGTATGAGACACTGTACACGTTCAGATATTTTAGCCTTTCATACTAACTTAAATTTTCACATCGATAGATGCCTTTGGTATTGTATATTTTCACAGTACTCTTTCCAGTTTACTCTTGCTTGTTTTCTTGTAAGATTTCCATTTGTTATTTCATACTGAAATTTTGTTCTAATGTAACTAACCAACAACAACTTCATCATTTTTGATTTCCAAGACTATAGAAATCTATTTATACAATCTATAATTCTATAACTATCATTTGCCAATTGGTTGATATGATTAAGAAAACTCAAAGCTGGATCTACTCATATACCAAGGTCCTTAAATAAATCTACACTTTAATCACTGTGTGTTGCATTAGCTATTCACTTTTTAATTTATGTCTTCCAAATCTCATATGCTTAGTTTTTGATGTATTTGTCAGCATATAATTCTCCTGTGCCCAAATGATCAATTTAGTCAAGTTCTTTTGCAGACACGCCCTATCTGTAACATGTGTGATCAGTTTACCCCAATTTCAAGTAATCTGTATACAGATGGTAGAACACTTCAGATGAAAAAGTAAGGCATATAATCTAAACAAATATGGACCTAGTAGAGGGCCCTATAGGACACCCAGACTGAAATCAAGAATTTCACCCATGCAATTGCCGTATGATACTTGTCGTGTCCTGTTTGCAAGCCATGCAGCTATCTCTTATCAAGAGTGCATCAATACTCAGTTGTTCTAATCTATTGATCAGTGTTTTGTGTATGACCCTATCAAATAGTGAAATTAAATCTATGTAAATTACATCACAGCAGAAACGTTCATTCATAGCTGTTATTATATTATTATAGAACATCATATTACAGGTGGCAATAGATCTATTTTCAACATATGTATGTTGATATATGGCTTCAAGTCTCAACCTCTCCATTTCTGATAGTAACTTATTCAATATTATGTTCTCCAACAATAAAATAGATTTAAGGATCTGTATGCCTCTGGGTTTGTCCTACTCCCTTTTCCCTTAAAGACAGGCTTAATAAATGCATGTCTCCAAACTTGAGGAATCTCCCCATATTTATACGACTTAGTAAATAACAGATATAATGGTACTATAAATTCTTTTGGAAGTGTTCTCAGGTTATTATTACCAATTTCATTTCCTCCCTGTGCTTTGTTTAGCTTTATTCTGTATAGTTCTTTTGCAATATAATTTTATTTGATTTCATTCTCTGAAGTTACCTGGATATCACTAGGACAACTTGTCACCCCCTCTTCACAAATCCAAAATATTTTGCATAAGATTTTGTAAATATATCTATAATTTGTTATGTCTGAGATTAAATTGTAGAATCTACACACAGCTTATCAATTTGCATGTCTTTACTCCTTCCATAGGATGAGTTAAAGGATTTAGCCATCTCAGTAAAACCAGCAGCTCATGTTACTTGATAAGCACCCTTATCCTCATGTTACTTGCCATGGTCAATGAACAAAATTAGAGTGATATAAGGTATACACCCTTTGGAAATCAAAGTAGATGCTCCTTAATGAGAGTTTAGCAGCTACAGTTAGTTTTCATTTAGTTCCATGGAGCTTTTTTTGTCCATAAACCCCTGCTTGACACAAAAAAGAACACCAAAGTGCCATTGCAACCAGTTTATTAAAATATTTACACACATGTATGCATTGAACAGCAAATGTTCAAGTTAACATCCAACAGTATTATAAACAGTGAATAATGGCAACAGTTCTTGTGGCAGAGTGAGAAATGCTCACCATACAGCTTCCAAATACAAGCAGCATTAAACCCACTACTCACTATAATTAACAAAATCAAACCTTGGAACAGTGTAGTACCTCTCACTCCAGAATGTTGCCATCTCTACAGTCAAACAACCAGTCAAGTCATAAATCCTATGTTCCCTCTCCTCCTCACCTCCCTACAAACACACACAGGCATATATAGATGAGAATGTCTGCAAGCAAATTACATTTATAAAATGTTGGAAGGAGAGTACAAAGAAGCATTGGCTTACATGTCTAATCTACATTTCCTGACGTTCATTTTTTGACATTTCCTCAAACTTATTGTGAAGAAGAAGACATCTACATATTACAGCACTGTCATTAGAAGGTAAGCATCTTCATTCCTCAAAACTACCTGAAGATATAATGAATCTGGACCTTGCTGTGTTTGCATCATATATTTATATGTCAAGCTGTGATAAAATGAGGTCACTTTGCCCAGCTGCCAACCAAAAAGCATGCATCTTCTTTATAGGTTCATAGGTAGGTACTAGGCTATCGACCCAAGAGCCTAAGTAAGCCTAGCCAACAAGATTCCCTGGCTTATGCCATCCAAGAAAGTTAATTTTCTGTGCCCCTGTCAAGCAGTGCCACAGCATTAGGTAAGCACTAGGTAGCCTATCTACCACAAGAGTGGTTTCTGGACCAGAAATTGTAGTTTATTGGCCATTTGGGCAGTTTTTCCATCTCTTTCAACCTTCTGGTTTAAAAGCCCATGTTTGCACTTGTTTCCCACCTTCCCTGTAAAAAGTCTAGTCCAGATACAGATTTGCTGGATCCAGCACAGCTTGTAAGCTTCTGAGCCTCCCAAGCCATCCTGTGTTGGAGGGAAGCCTTCTAGCTTATCAGTGGGAGTGGTAAGCACTAGGTAGCCTATCTACCAGAAGAGTGGTTTCTGGCCCTGAAATTGTAGTTTATTGGCCGTTTGGGCAGTTTTTCCATCTCTTTCAACTTTCTGGTTTAAAAGCCCGTGTTTGCACTTGTTTCCTACCTTTCCTGTAACTAATCTAGTCCAGATGCAGATTTGCTGTATCTAGCACTGTTTGTAAGCTTCTGAGCCCCCCAATCCTTTATCTGTCGGAGGGAAGCATTCTAACGTATCAGTGGGAGTGGTAAGCACCATGTAGCCTATCTACCACAAAATCCAGGTACAGATTCTTAGTTTTAGCACTTGAATGTGCTTATTCATGCTCAGCATTTGTTCAGACCTTGTTGTTAGCACTAAATAAGCTACAAATTACAACATCACTCAACCTTCCTGTTTTTCTAGAGGAAAACAGTTTTTGTACTTACTTTTCTCACTTGCTTAGAGAAAAACAGCTCTTATACTCACTTTCCTCACTTGTCTAGAGAAAAGTAGTTTTTTATTCAGGCATATCCAAGGGTCAGCTCCCAGTGTTATCTCCTGTCTATCTGATGAATCTGGACATCTTGGGGAAATGTAGCAATTACCTCATGTATACAGACAACCCTCTCCTCCTATCACCCAACACCACAACCTGTGAGAGATGCACTTATCAAGCCAAACTGGAGGTAAAGCTCCCTATAACCAAGACTGAACTTGACAGTCAAGTGGAGAAGGTAAACACTTGCACCACATCACACTCATCACATAGTCCCACTAAACCTACACCACCAAAATCCACACATAGAAACACAAAAACATTCACGGAGGCTCTCAATAATAATCTGGTCAAGCAACAGAGACCTCCAAAGCAAAAATGCAAGAAACCTCCACCCCCCCCCAACACAACCCAAATGACACATAGCCCACAGACTCAGTATTCCAATAAATCACAGCCCATAAGGCAAAACAACATACCCAACACACTAGTCATAGGTGACTCTATAGTCGGGCACACTGATGTCCCACTCACCATGCTAAACAAGGAGAAGGTTACTGTCAGCTGCCTGTCAGGTGCCAGGATCCACCACATAACCTACGCACTCTGGTCACTCCACAACATGTACAGATATGACTTTGTCATTGTTCATGTTGGTGTGAATGACCTGAGATCTACCTCCCTGGACTACATGAAAAGAGACATGGAAGAGCTCTTCAATCATGTAGCTCAGGCAGGTATGACCCTAGCCCTGAGTAGCATCCTGTCATCACCCAGAATGATAACGCAGTACAAGGACAAAATGAATGACTTCAACAACTGGCTAAGCTTCTGGTGTCATTCTAAGTGGATCCAGTATCTGTCTGCCTGGGACAACATGGTCAACAGACCATGATGCTTTGACAGAGATGGCCTGTACTTTTCACCCCTGAGATTCCCGATACTGGCTAAGGGTCTTGCCTTGCCTTGTTTAGGCAAGCTTCAAATGACAGATTCACCACCTTAACAGGAACAGGAAAGCAAAAAACTGAGGGTAATGCTACTCAATGCTAGAAGTCTAAATCTCAAAATGCACTTACTCGAGGCACTCCTTAAAATGGAGAACATCGATATCTGTGCAGTGACTGAGACCTGATTCAAGGCTCTAGACAGCACCCCTGCATTACCAGGATATAACTCAAACCACACTTTTTGGCCATCTAAGCTGGACCAGAACACCAAAGGCTGAGGTGTGTCCATATTCATTAAGGATATCCACACCTCCAGGCTAGTTGTGCAGCATAATGTATCCGAGGTTATCCAAGAGCAACCAACTCTTGGCAAAACTGCAATCCAAATAGTAGCTTGCTACAGATCCCCCACCATGCCCTAGGATTCCCACTCCTCTTTTCTTGATATACTGGAAAATATTAGGGTTCAACCAAACACACTAATAATGGGAGATTTCAACTACCCACCATTAACTGGGAAAACTACTCATGTACCAACTCCTTCACTCAACGCTTTCTGGAATTCATAACTTATCCACACATCCACCAGTAGCAACAATATCCTATACCTAGTCATTATCAACATAAGTGACCGGTGTTCCACACCTGAAGTCATCTCCTCATTGGTCAGATCTGATTATAAGCTAATCACCCTAGATATCCTCATCCTGCCCCCACTAACCATTACGAAAACCACAGTAAAAAATTTCTCCAAAGCCAACTTCATGCTTCTTAAGACAGAAGTGGTGAACTTCATGACACCCATGCAGATGGACAATACAGTTATGACTGCTGAATCCTACACAAATGCACTCTATAAGCACCTACACAAGTGCATGGATCATGCTATCCTAAACAGAACCAAGACACTATCCTCCAAAAAAGGAAACCAATCTAGTGCTCTCCTGCCATAAACAAACTCTGCAACAGAAGGAAGAAACTGTTGCAAAAGAGAGTAAAATCCCATAAGTGGAGGAGCTCTCTGGTCAGCCGGAGTAAGAAGCTAAGATCCCTTATAAGATCCTCCAAAGCTAGCTATGAAAACAAAATCACCACTGATTCTAAGGGCAACCACAAAGCATTCTATAGCTATGTCAAGAATCTCAATGACAACACCCACATCTGCTATGAGTTACAGCACAATGGCACGAAAATTACAGAACCAACTGATATTGCCAACATACTGACAGATAGATTCGGTGCTAACTTTACCCCCTTCTCACTCCGTAAAGGGCCCATATCTATAAAGAAAGAATGCAGAGTCCCTGTATTCACATCTATGCAGGTAAAAGCTATACTCTCTAAAACCAAAAACACAGCATCCATGGGACCGGACAACATCCTAGGCTGTATTTTACATGAACTTCAGAATGAACTGGCTCCCCACCTAAGCACCATGTTCAGTTATAGCCTCACATCAGACTTTGTGGCCACTGAATGGTGCACAGCAACAGTTATCCCACTCCACAAAGGGGGAATTCACTGATCCTGGGAACTATCACCCTATTAGTCTGATGAGCCCTCACAAACAAAGACATTGGTAACCTCCAAACTTTGGACCCCACCCAGTTCGGGTTTGTGAAAGGCAGATCATGCCTTCTGAACCTGATCGACTTCTTTGAGGCAGTCATCAAAGGTGCAGATGAGGGTAAGATGTTTCACACAGCCTATCTTGACCTCTCCAAGGCTTTCAACATCGTCCCCCATTCTGGAATTATAGCTAAACTCACTAAACTAAGTATAAATCACTAGATCACAAGATGGGTTGCCATCTGGCTCACTGACAGAAACCACACTGTAAAAGTTGCAAACTCCAAATCTGACTTCAAACCAGTGAAAATTGGAGTACCACAGGGTTCAGTCGTGGAGCCTCTCCTGTCTGGTATGTACTTCTCTGAAGTACAGGCTAACACAGAAGGCCTTTGGCTAACGAAGTTCACTGATGACTGCAAACTAGGAGCCATAGTCGGGTCCCCAAATGATGTGAACATCATACAGCAGGACCTCACTGAGACAGATGCCTGATGTCAGAGGCATGGCCTCAAGCTCAATGCTAAAAAGTGAATTGTCATCACCTTTGGTAAAAACTCTGTACCCATGAACTACCACATAAACGGCAGTCTACTTAACGCTGAATGTGTGATAAGAGACCTTGGGACCCAGGTGGACAGTAGTCTCTCCTTTGATAATCACATCACCACAGTAGTCAGGAAATGCTTCTATGTGGCACACCTTATCACAAAAGAGTACTCATCCAGGAAAAAATAGGTTATTGTTCTCCTCTACTTGGCACTCATTAGACTCATTAGAGTACAATGCCCCTTTTAGAATATACCTCACAAGACATCTGCAACAGCTGGAAAGGCCACCGAAGTACCTTACAAAGAGGATTACTGGCCTCAAACAGATGCCCTACACTGACCATCTCAAAAAGCTCCAGCTTTACTCTGTAGCATATCATCTACTCCTAGAAGATTTCTGCCTAACATATAAAGCTATTGTCAGAAAAATATGTATTAGTGTATGTATTAGTAATATGCTTAGTGCATTTAAGGCTTGAAAAGGGTTAACACATTTATTCTATTTCACACTGCATAAAATCTGTATGAATTGCAGAAGCTTTCTAACCTTGTATTGTCATGAAATATGTGCAGCTATAACCTTTGCTTATGCTTTGGAAATTTACAGGAAAGCAGATAATTTCCGCTTGTGTCAGGAAAATAATGAATAGATGTATGAGACCTAGACAAGGAGTTCCGCTTGTGCTGTGAGAAAATACACAGCTACAGGAGCTATAGATAACCAGAACAAAGACTGCTTGAAAATATGAACTGCAATCAGCACTTGCGTATGTCTGAGCTAGAAAAGTAACTTGAAATGTAACACATGTATTAGAACTACACAATAGAAACTTGTAACGAGCTAGAGCCCACAAAGGCCAGGTCGTTTTTCCTCAAAATGTTTTTCATAAATCCAGTCATGTCAACAGAAAATCTGTGTAACATCTGCTGTAGAATAATACTGAAAGTTGTGTTTGATTACGTCAACCACAGAAGGCAATGCCTTGTAGAACAGTATAAGAATAGCATACTTTCTGTTAGTAGTTAGGCAAAATCCTGTATTTGCATGTTTTTGTCTCCTTGCAGCAAGTTATTAAATGTGCCTTATCTGAACCTTACGTGTATTGGTCTTTGAAGTTTTTTCCTTTGACAGATTGGTCCTTTGGACTGGAAAGTCTCACTTTGCCTCGGATCAGACAGGACAGGTCGCTTGAAACCGTATGGGGAAGAAACCACATTGGTTCTTCTTATTTTGAAAAGCCCTCCGACTGACATACAAAAGAGGCCAGACACTTTCTGATCTGCGACTGAAGGATGGGTTTTTCATGAACCAGGTGATCAATCATGAAGGCTCAGGTAAGGTGAATCTACTTTTTTTCTGTTTTAGATCAGGGACTAGATTTGTATTGTTTTTGTCAGGACTGTATTTTTACAAGTCAGGGACAGAAAAGATTACTGTCTTGTCATAGATCAGGGAAACAGAGTAGGTAGGCAGTCATTCTGAAGAGACTATAACAAAATCCATAGTACCATGTTAAAAATAAGGAGTTATGTAACGATTAAAAAGGGTAGAATAAAATGGGTAATAATTGCACAAAAGACCCCAAAATCCACCGTTAACTGAAGACGCAAAATACATGCGGTTACAGCGTGCTGATAATATTAAATACTACTCAAAATGGGTTAATAAGTATGAATTTGATGGTAAATTAGAAAAATCCTCACTTATCAAACTTGTCAAACAGCTTAAAACTGATTCTAAAGGTCGGGTAAAAAAGCAGTGCCAATTAGGAATTCCTCAGGCACACAGGTGGATTGAGGAGGTAAACCGTAGGGAACAAAAGAATAATAAATCAAAAGCAATGTTTTTAGATAAGGAGGACAATAACTTAGTAATAGCATCAGCCCCTCTGCCTCCTTTACCAGAATATGAAGCACGTGAACAGGTTAGTCCACCCCCATGATATCCTGCTGTCACTGAAAATAGAGACATTACAAAAGCAAAACCGTTTATTAGAGATCCCATCGAGACCAGGTCTCGAACACGGGCAGGTAACTCGAAAGGGGCATTGAATTATATCAAATGGGTAGGAATTCATGATCTATGGGTGAAGAAGAAATATGCCCACTTATAGAAGTACCTAATCCACAGGCAGGGCAAGAAGGTCAGGACCCAACTATTCTAGTGTATAGACCCTGGACTCCGGAAGATATCCGGAAAGCCACTGAGGGAATTCCCCATCCAGAAGTTAATTTCAGAAAGTTCTTAGAAGATTTATAAGGAATGAGGCTAAGTTCTAATTTAAACAGAGAAGAGGTAGAAAAAGTAGTCAGACAAATTGTGGGACCAGACTGGCACATGATTAGTGGCAACTGGAATCCCCATAACGCTGTGCTCAGACCCCTCCCACATAGCAGTGCAGAGTTAGACAACAGAGTGAAAGGTCTTACAGACCGCATCTCTGAGAAATGGAAGCCTAGGGCAGACTGGACTTGCATTAATCAATGCATCCAACAAGAAGGTGAAACTATTGACAGATATTATGCCAGACTGTTAGAATGTTTTAATAACCATTGTGGAATGCAGGTTCCTGAAGATCAGACACAAGATTCCCCATATCAGCAGCAGTTAAAGAATGCATTTTTGAAAGGCAGCATTGCACCCATAAGCAGTTTTATTACAAAGCACATGGTAGATCATCGTTCAAGCAGGTTACAGTCATTACTTGAATATGCTAGGCATGCCAAAAGGCATTTTAATAGTAAAAAGAAAAAGAAAGCCCAAATATTTTCTGTAGAAGATGGAGCAGAAGTTTATGTAGTACAGTCCGGGAAAAAGGGCAAGAGAAATGCCCAGGGAAACAAACAATCTGATCAGCGATCAGAGGACTTTGAAGGGTGAAAGAAAAGGGGTGAATATTTTAAATGCGGTAAAAAGGGACACTTAGCAAGGGATTGCAAGAAAAACAAGAAGGCAACCACGGAAGACAAGGAGGGTGAGGACTGACTATATGATAGTCAAGAATCACTAGAAGGAGATAGTGGAGAAAGGACAAATGAGAATGTGATAGAAGTAATAGAGGAAGTGCAGGAAGTTATGGATAGTGAAGAAAATGAAATATTGGATTTAGCTTTACTGAGCTTAGAGCTCTATTTAGCAAACACAAAACCAGAAGTTACACTTTTGGAGGAAGGGAGGGAACTCAAATTCTTGTGTGACTCAGGGGCATCACAGACCCTGATACATCCCTCCAAACTGCCAGAGAATTCAGAGTCACCTGATTACATACTAGTGAAAGCAGCTAATGGACAGCTGTATCGGGAGCCCCTCTCCCATAATATTGCAATAACTGATCCTGTTTCAGGATTGACCCAGAAAAGCAAAATTGTTGTTTCCGCAAAATGCCCAGTAAACCTCTTGGGCAGAGACCTTATGCAGCTATTTGGTATAGCAGTAGTTCCAACTATGCAGGATATGGAAGCACAGCAACAAATTGATACCTTTGCAGTGCAATTGGGGGGTGAAATGTTCTATTGGTACAGCCAGGACTTGGTTACGACTGGTCCAGGGGCAGTGACCGAAGTGTTGATAAACATAGCCATCAGCAAGTTCCCCTCCCTTGACACTGATAAACAACATTTGTTGCACTGTACTCTGTATTATTGTAACACATCAGGACCTGATAAGGAATATGAGCAAGAATTGTTTAGAAATCGTGCAAACAGATTGATATTACGTAATCTGTACTGGGACATGGAAGGGAACAGTGTAGCCAGCTGTTCATTGCCCCAGGAGTTCTTTGCACTCTATAAATCTAATTGATTACCACATGTTAGCTTATCTAAGGACAAGAATGTAAAATAGGTAGACTTAGGAGAAAAAGTCACGAGATGGGAAAAGCAGAGTTAGAACTGTCAGGACAGGGAATACAAATACAGGAGTTGAATTGGATAACTCAGACCCACCCAGCCGTGCACTTGCAGTCTAGCAAGGACAGCTGATTAGCACTCCTATTAAAGGAGGAAGAGAATGCCTTACAGAATATACCAGAAACTCTTTGGTCAACAGGAAAGTCAGATGTAGGATTTATTCGTATAGCGGGGCCAGTTACTATCACGCCAAAGTCAGCATTTAGACCACAGAAAAGACAGTATCCCTTAAGAAAAGTTGCAGAGGTAGGAATCAAACCTATTATAGCAGCTTTACTTAAGGAAGGGGTGCTGGTGGAATCTCCTGATTCACCATGTAACACACCCTTATTTCCTGTTAAGAAAGCGAATGGAGAATGGCGTATGGTCCAAGATTTACAGGCTGCAAATGACACAGTAATACCAAGGGCACCTACAGTGCCAGACCCACACACCCTGTTAAATGATTTAAAACCTCAACAGAAATATTTTTCTGTGGTAGATATCAGCAATGCATTATTTTCAATACCGATACACCCTGACAGCCAATATTGGTTTGTATTCACATTTCAGGGGAAAAGGTATACATATACGGGACTACCACAGGGATATTGTGAAAGTCCAACGATATTCTCACAAGAAATGACAAGCAATTTGACGGGATTTACCCCACCAAGAGGCAGTCAGATTTTACTTTATGTTGATGATATCCTGCTGGCGGCCCCCACCCAGCAAGATTGCAAAGAAGATACCATAGCGCTATTATAATTTTTAGCCACTGAAGGACATAAAGTAAACAAAAATAAACTGCAGCTTTGGAAAAAAACAAGTTAAATACCTAGGATATGTAATATCCAAAGAGGGTAGGACATTAGATGAGGACAGAAAAATAGCGATTTTGCAAGCACCAAAACCCACTACTAAGAAGGAAATTATGTCCTTCCTGGGTACAACTAATTTTTGCCGGAGCTGGATTCCAAACTATGCTTTGGAATCTGCATTGCTGACTAACTTGATATATAAAACGCCTATGGCAGCACAGAATTTGTTACACTGCACACCAGAAGCAGAATCTACTTTCTGCAAACTGAAACAGTTAATAGCATCATCATTCGTTTTAGGATTACCAAACTATCATAAATGTTTTTTCCAAACTGTAGATTGTAAGCAAGGGTATATGACATCAGTGTTAACACAGCAGCATGGGGACAAGCAATGCCCTATTGCTTATTATTCATCACAACTAGACCCAGTGGCACAGTCTTTACCCCACTGTGTACAAGCAGTAGTTGCAGCTGCAATGGCAGTACAGGCTTCAGCCTCAGTAGTTTTATTCCACCCTCTCACTTTGAGAGTGCCTCATGCAGTCATGATTATTTTACTGCAAGAGAAGGTAGCATATCTTTCCTCTGCTAGGCATCTTTCCTGTATGACTATATTGTTGAGCCAACCTCATATGACAATTGAACGATGCACGACTTTGAACCCTTCTACCTTGCTCCCAACCCCTGCAGATGGAACACCACACAGCTGCCTGCAGGTGATTGAGCAAAAGACACTGCCTAGAAAAGATCTCACGGATGTTCCCTTGGATGATGCCGAGGTGACATACTATGTGGATGGCTCGTACAAAAGGGGTCCTGCAGGACAGAACCTAGTAGGATATGCAGTAGTTTCTGATATTGAGATTACAGAAGCGAAACATTTACCACACAATTTATCTGCACAGGCAGCAGAATTGATTGCCTTGACACGGGCATGTATCTTAGCAAAGGGTAAATGTGTGAACATTTTTACTGACAGCCAATATGCTTTTTCTACTGTACATGTTTTTTCGCAACAGTGGAAAAATCGAGGAATGATAACATCTACTGGCAAACCAATCAATCATGCACAGTTTATTTTAGATCTTTTAGAATCTATTCAGTTACCTCAGAAAGTAGCTATTTGTAAATACACAGCTCATACCAAGCAATAGGATAGGATTTCAAAAGGTAATGCAAGAGCTGATACAGCTGCAAAACAGGCAGCTTCAGAAGTATTTCTTTTGAATGAGGAATTACAACCCTCTGAGATTTTAGACTTAAAAATGTTAAAGACAATGCAGACACTTACTGCGCAGGCTGAAAAACAAAGATGGGTAAGATGAGGAGCAATTCTCGAAAAGGGGCTGTACATCTCTAAAGAAGGGAAACCGATATTACCATCTAATTTGTTCAGATATGCAGCTTTGTTGAGCCATGGGCAATGCCATGTCTCAACAGGGGGGATGGTACAGCTGGTGAACCAAGTGTTCACGACATATGGATTCTTAAACTATTCTAAAAAAATTTGTTTAATGTGTAACGTTTATAACAAACATCATGCACAAGGGGCATTAAAGCCCAAGCAAGGGAGTTTCCCTATACCACCGTATCCGTTTCATACTATCTGTATGGATTTCATAGAATTGAACAAATGTGAAAATAAGAAGTATTGTCTTGTCATTATAGATATATTTTCCAGATGGGTGGAAGCCTTTCCGACTAAAAATCCAGATGCAGCTACCATAGCAAAAATCCTTGTTAAATAAATCATCCCTAGATTAGGCATTCCGGAAAGGATCTATAGTGACAATGGTACACACTTTATAAACCAAACCATACAACAGCTAAGTAAGCATGTTGGTATTTCTTTAAAGAATCATTGTGCATATCATCCGCAATCTGCAGGGTTAGTTGAGAGGCATAATGGGATTTTAAAGAGTAAGCTAAGAAAGTTAATAGAGGAAACAAAGAGAAATTGGGTATACTATCTGCCCCTGGCACTGTTAAGCATGAGAACTGTTCCAAATGCAAAAGGATTGACTCCTTTTGAGAAACTATTTGGAAGGGCTTATTATTTACCTCAGTGGAAACTTCTCATGCCTGCAGACCAAGAAGCCAACTGTACACTAGCAGAGTATATGAGAAATTTGTTGAATTCTAAACATCTGTTGCAGTCAAATTATGTTTCAGATAAAGAACAAACCAGACCATCAGAAGTGGCAGTGGATCCAGGAACCTGGGTCTGGGTGAAGACAATAAAGAGAAAGAACTGGCCGTCACCAAAGTGGGAAGGTCCATATCAAGTGCTTCTGTCGACACCCACTGCAGTCAAGATCACAGAGCCTGCCTCATGGATCCACCTGATGCACTGCAAACTAGTTAAGAACTTTGAACTGGACAAAAATCTTGTCACATGTCAAGAGCAAAATGATCGAATCCAGAAAAAAACAGGAATGCAGATCAACCATTTCCTCAGAAGTATTGCATAATTATCCTGTTAACTGTACTAGTGACAATAACCTTTTTGTTGTGGCCATTCCTTTTTCCAGCCACACAAACTGAACTGAATAAACATGACGTGTTACTCACAGACTGGCACCCAAACTTCAACACTTACCAGGCAATTAAATATGTGTATGCTGAGACTTTCAATGTTTCGAATTGCTGGATTTGCACAGCTTTGCCAACAGCATGCGGGGGGTTATTAATGACTGTAGTCCCCCTAGGGGTCAATGAGACCTGGGAAAACTTGATTTATGATACCTCAACCATTACATCACAAGATAAAATAGCATTGCACTTGTCTATTCCACAAAAGGGAACTGTGTGTTTTTATAAAAATGATACTGTTCAGGTGGGTTGGAGCAATTGCAATGTGACTGTTCCTTATAAATGTTACACTAAAGCTAACAATGCAGGTTCTTATTGTAATACAAACTATGATTCATTTCTTGAATTGATGCAAAAAACAATCGATGAAGTAAAACATAATTCTGTTCTCTATAAACAACTGTCTATAATTGATAGAAAAATGTTTCATGCAGGACAAGTGTATATTCATAGTAAAGTTACTACTAAAGTAGAGGATTGTTATTTTGTATGTGGCAAAAAGGCATACAAGTGGTTACCTGAGAATTTGTCCGGCAGTTGTTTTTTGGGCTACCTGGTTCCGGCCATACGACACACTGCAGTTTTACCTCGAGGGAAAATTCGGAATGTCTGAAAGGTCAACAAGAAACCTGTCAAGAAACCTGTAAATCCAGTGGGGCAAATCGATGCACGCTGGAAAAACCATCATTCTATAGGCGATGGGCTGACACACATGGACTTGAGTGATACTGTTATATCATGGGCAGGCATATTACCAGCATATGGAGCAACAAAATTGATCTGGGAGCTGAGAAAACTGTCTAAACTTCTCGAAGTAATGAGTAATGTAACTTTTTCTGCTATCGAATTGGTGACTGATGAACCAAATGCCATGAGAACTGTAGTGCTTCAAAACTGCATGGCTCTCGACTTCACCCTAGCAGCGAGAGGTGGTACTTGCGCTTTAATCCAGGAGGAGTGCTGTTCGTATATTCCTGACCATAAACACGAGATAGACAATCACCTTGAGGTAATTCAGCAAGTGTTGGACATGACCAAACCAGGACCAAACCCACTGATGGACATTTTCCAGAAATGGTCTGGGGGGGTACTATCCTAATGAACATTCTGATTGCTATTTGTGTAGGAATGATCTTACTGGGAGTATGTGTTTGCCGTGGCATCCCCTGCATGAAAAGACTGATTAAAGACTTTATAGACATGTCAGTTTCTGAAACCTTATATCAAAGTACTGAGTTTGAAGAACTGTTAAAAGATTGAAAATGCTTTCATAAGTTTAAATTGAATGACTCTCTTAACTGCAAATCCTAAGTGGGAAGAGGTTAGGAGAAGAAAAAACTGTTTATGCTTATTTTGAAAGTAGAATAAAAGTATTAAAAGGGGGGAAATGTCAGAAAAATATGTATTAGTGTATGTATTAGTAATATGCTTAGTGCATTTAAGGCTTGAAAAGGGTTAACACATTTATTCTATTTCACACTGTATAAAATCTGTATGAATTGCAGAAGCTTTCTAACCTTGTATTGTCATGAAATATGCGCAGCTATAATCTTTGCTTATGCTTTGGCAATTTACAGGAAAGCAGATAATTTCTGCTTGTGTCAGGAAAATAATGAATAGATGTATGCGACCTAGACAAGGAGTTCTGCTTGTACTGTGAGAAAATACACAGCTGCAGGAGCTATAGATAACCAGAACAAAGACTGCTTGAAAATATGAACTGCAATCAGCACTTGCTTATGTCTGAGCTAGAAAAGTAACTTGAAATGTAACACATGTATTAGAACTACACAATAGAAGCTTGTAATGGGCTAGAGCCCACCAAGGCCAGGTTGTTTTTCTCAAAATGTTTTTCATAAATCCAGTCATGTCAGCAGAAAATCTGAGTAACATCTGCTGTAGAACAATTCTGAAAGTTGTGTTTGATTACATCAACCACAGAAGGCAATGCCTTGTAGAAAAGTATAAGAATAGCATACTTTCTGTTAGTAGTTAGGGAAAATCCTGTATTTGCATGTTTATGTCTCCTTGCAGCAAGTTATTAAATGTGCCTTATCTGAACCTTACGTGTATTGGTCTTTGAAGTTTTTTCCTTTGACAGCTATGTTAAACCCAGAGCTGTTGGACATGCTACACCTAAAGAAATCCCAATCCCTCCGAGCTACACACTCCAGGGACCTAAACCTTGTCACTAAAATAAGCAGAACATGCTGGAGGGGTAGATTCCTGTCCCAGAGACTTGCTATACTCTGGAACAAGCTACCCATCTATGTCAAGCAATGTTTTTCATTAGCACTCTTCAAGAAAAATCTTGATGACTGGATGGGAAATAGGAAATACACCCCGGAGATCACTCCTTTGTCGATCATAATAGCAACTTAATTAGCAGAGGCTAAAACACATAACTGAGTTATTGAATCCCTGAGTCATACATTTTGCAACTACCCTTATTTTATGGGTAATGATGATGCACCACTGATGACTTCTAAATAAAATGCCTTTTTTTATCGCTGCAAATTATTGACATAATAAGCACTATAGCTCACACTGTTACATATATTAAATTTAAAAGAATAGCTTGTGGAAGGCCTGTATTTTAAAACTTTATTAAATGTTAATGCAGCTGTAATAAAAGGTACAACCAACAAAATGGAAGTAGCTTTTTACCACATTGAGAAACACCTTATGTTAGAGGAGCATTGCTAATGGTATGGGTGGAATGTAAAATGAAATTGTGAAATTCATCAAAACCTTAAAGAGTGATCAAGGTCATGCTTTTATAGATGTAGTGACATTCTACAGGTAACACTCATCATTTTAAGTATTTTAGATTAAACCATTCTGTTTTGATTTATGTCACTAGAAAAGTTGTGCTTATACAAATAATGCATGTCTAGTAAAACATATAGTGCACATTCTACAAGAAAGCATTCACAGTCATATTTAGATAATTGGTTTGAATCTTCTGGTGAAAACGGACTTCACAATAAAGAATGGAGACAACCTTTCTCAGTAGAATGTTAATTGAGTGGAAAATCAGCAATAAATAATTCATTCTTTTAGGATAGCAAGATAATCTCTCAATGAAAAAAACAGAAATATTTGCAGTTATATTTTCCCTTTCATTATATAGCAGTCACAGCTAGTTGGAGGGCAGCACAAAAATGTCAGTATTATTCCGCCACTCTATGAACACTTTTCTTCTTATTTCACTCATTCCTGGGCAGAGGGAGGAAAATTAATCCATTTGCTTCTCAAAGTCCTTTAAGTCAGGAAATTACTCATAAGAAGTTTCATTTCCACCTCTCCAGTCTTTCAGTAACCCATTTCCATACTTTTCATAACAGCAGAATTAAGGATTGGTCCAATACTTCTTTCTATTATGTTGACTGTCTCCACACTGAAAATGATTCAACATCATCTAATGCCCTATGTAACCTACTTGCCTACTTACATTCCTGTCTGCTAAATGTAAACAACTTCTCCCACCCTCATGTTTTTCTCCATGCATATAGCACTCTTATCAGTTTGTACATTCCTTAAACTCTTCTAAGAATCATAAACTTTAACTCCTGGACAGGAACTGTGTCGGCAGTTTGCGAGCTTTCACCACATATAAATGCGAGCAAAATTAAAGTCCATATAACTCAATACTGTTAAATAAAACTTCTTTTATTCGGATAAAGAGTAAGCGCTTTCACCATCAGGCTTCTTCAGACTTCAACACTCACATGCATCAATGATCTTATATAGTAATGCAAAATAAATGAAATTACTAATGTCTGTGTTTTCTATTAACTTTTAAAGTAACAGAACACAAGAATTTCTTAGGGCATAGCAAGCGCGAACAGGTACATAAAACCTAGTCTCACGTCACATAAATAACAAAACACTATGCCTAACTATATATATCTGCACAAAAACAATGATTTAAAAAACAATTTTTTTAAAACTCTTTGTAGTGCATACAGCATCTATTAAACTTTTTCTAAATACTTATATGGAGCTATAAAAAATCATCTAATAGACTTCCTATCTTATAAAAAGTACGGAAGGTCTATTAAGTTTGAAAAATTTCCCAATATGACATAACATACTAATTATTTCTAAAAGCGTATAGCACTATTTCTATTTAGGTTTGGGCAGTCTTCTTTTCTTTAAAATGGGCTTTAAATTCACTTTATCATTTAGCCCAGGATATCGGTCTGCTCTGCAACGTATGATCCAACGTAGTTCACATTCTTGGGTATAATTATCTAAGTCTCCTCCTCTAGTGTTTGGTCTAATTATTTGTATAACTCGGAAGCCAAACGTGTGTGTACTACCCATAATATTACAATGCTTATCTAGTGCATTGTTTTCAGAACCTATACGCATATGATAGAGATGTTCTCTAATGCGTTCTCTAAATTGCCTACAGGTTTTTCCAATTTAGAACACTGGGCGTATTTGGCATGTTGCAAGGTATACCACATTAGTACTATGACAATTTGTTCTTGTGTAAAAAGAAAACTCTTGACCAGTCACTGGGTGTTTAAAAATATCATTCTTATCTATGAACTTACATTGATTACATTGCTCACATGGAATAATGTTATAATTGTTAGTGTTGGACATAGACTCACATATATTCATCGGATGGTGACAAAGCAACCGCTTCAAATTCCTTTTGTTCTTATATGAGAACTTGGGTCTATCACCTACTATACTACTTATATCATTATCCAGGAGAAGTGTCTCCCAACGATTTTCAATAATGACTTTCAAGTCATTAATATCACTTGTAAAGTGTATTGGTATACTTAACTTATCAAACCTAGAACAATGACTCAAATCTACATTATGGTCTCTCTCTGAAAAGTATGGACGTGCTCTAGAGGTCCTCAGATCATGTACTACAGAGATACGTCTATCAATATTCCTTTCCCTGTAGCACCTCTCACGTTATCTAGATCTGAGACTAGATATTTCATCCCTAAACCCTTCATTTGAGGGGTTAAGTCTTGAAGCTCTCATAAGCTGCCCTTTTACAACGTTGTCAAAAATGTGTCTAGGATGCATGCTATCCCTGTGCAATAATGTGTTCCTGTAGCATGCTTTCCTGTGGACTGATGTGTTTAACAAACCATTCTGAAGTCTCACGATGTTAACATCCAGAAAGGAAATCTGGATTCTAGATGAACATGATGTAAAATTAAGAAAATAAGTCAGATTATTCATCGTTGTCACAAACTCTGCTAATTGTACCTCATCCCCCTTCCAAATTAGGAAGAGATCATCTACAAACCTCCTGTAGAATCCAATGTATTGTTGGAATTCACTCAAAGAAAAAAGGGAGTTATGTTCCCATTCAGCCATGACTATGTTGGCGTAGCTGTTGGCACACGAAGTGCCCATAGCTACGCCATCTTTCTGAATGTATGTTTCATCATTAAAAATGAAAACATTGTTATCTAATACTGTTTCCAAGAACAAAGCCAATAAGTCTATAAATCTTCCATCTAGATTTGTATTCATATCTAGGTACCTTTGTACACTTGTCACTCCTACTTCATTCGGTATGACCGTGAATAGGCTTTTCACATCTAGTGTCACTAAAATATAAGAATCATTGTCCCGCAATGTTCTAGTAAAGTCATAGAGCTCCAACAAAAATTGTTTACTGTCTTTTAATATAAACGGGTTTGCTTCAACTACTGGTCTCAGATAATGTTCCACAAACACCGAAAATGGTTCAGTGAGCCAACCTTGACCTGCAACAATTGGTCGCATAGATGGATTATACATAGATTTGTGAACTATCGGGAGGCCTTTTATAATTGGAATCAACGGGTTACTAACTTTCAAATATTTAAACAGATTAGATGTTATGGTGAAACTTTTCACCAAGTCATCCAGCATGTCATAAACTTGGAAGACTTTGCTGGTTATGCTTTCCATGTCTATCTTCAGGTAAAAGGTATTATCATTCAACATCATTTTCATCTTCTCTAGATAATCCTCAATGTCTAATAATACAATGGGACCTCCCTTATCAGCTGGTCTTATGATAACAGATTGGTCTTTCCTTAATTTAGCAAGTGCTGTTCTTTGCTGAAAACTAAGGTTATTATTCTGATATTTTACTCTATATTTCACATTCTTATCATAATATTTATATAAATCATTCTCCACTGATTTGGAGAACGTATCTAAAATTGGATGTAACACTGGTTGATAAGTACTAACTGATTTAAAACCATTGATATTATTTACAACATAGTTTGATATGTCATCATTACCAAAATCCAGCTTCAACTGTACATTCCGTACATACATCCTAATGTCCAAAATGGACTCTGTGATATCACTGTTCCTACTAGGTATGAACGTGTGTCCTTTATTAAGGACTTCTTCTTCAGACCTGGTTAAAGGTCTATGGGATAAATTCATAGCTAAGGATTCTCGACTCTTCCCCAGATCTTTTTCAAAGTGGGACCATTGTATTCCCCTCCTGATCCCTTCCTCTTCTGTCGTCCCCTGCTCATGGATCTGGACCTCCCCCCCGGACGGGGTAGTTCTATTGGGAAAGGGGACTGCATCTGCTGGTTACCTGCCAATGTAAAGTTCGACAACAAATTACTTCTACCAGTTTTACTTCTGACTACAGGTTCTTCTTTATATTTAAGAGGTTTCATAACACTTATATTAGGTGTTGTATCAAGAGCTATGTCAACTGCTGAGCTACTAGGACCAGCACTAGCATCCTTAACATTATCCAGTTTATTACTACTTTCATTTCTGTCAACTTGAACATTTAACGTGTCAACATTTCTAGTAGAAATAGTATTGTTTCTTGTATTTTTACTATTTTCATTTCATGCATCACCACCGTTATTAATAACATCGTATGTACTAGAGGCATTTCTTATAACAGAATTCATTACGGTATTATGCACATCTCTACTATCGGCATTCTGTCTCGGCCAAGTAAAAACGTGACCGAGTTTAAAATCTTTAATGTCTCTTGATATCTTGTTTCTTTTTTGCTCAAGAAGGCATTTCTCAAATAATTGTACATTGTCCATAAGCTTCTCCATTCCCAACACTGCTTTGGGGTTGGAGTACTTCTGTAAAACCGTATCATGCAACTGGGTTACTTTATTTCTTAATTGTTCCTCTTCAGGACGATGGAAATCTATAAGTAACCTCATATAATTGAAGCTAAGCTCCAAATTAAGTTGCTGCCATTTGATCAGCAATTCAGAAAAAATGTTACCTGAGGTCGGCATAGGTCATAGTACCAATGTGGTATACCTTGCAACATGCCAAATATGCCCAGTGTTCTACATTGGAAAAACCTGTAGGCAATTTAGAGAATGCATTAGAGAACATCTCTATCATATGCATATAGGTTCTGAAAACAATGCACTAGCTAAGCATTGTAATATTATGGGTAGTACACACACATTTGGCTTCCAAGTTATACAAGTAATTAGACCAAACACTAGAGGAGGAGACTTAGATAATTATACCCAAGAATGTGAACTACGTTGGATCATATGTTGCTGAGCAGACCAATATCCTGGGCTAAATGATAAAGTGAATTTAAAGCCCATTTTAAAGAAAAGAAGACTGCCCAAACCTAAATAGAAATAGCGCTATACACTTTTAGAAATAATTAGTATGTTATGTCATATTGGGAAATTTTTCAAACTTAATATACCTTCCATACTTTTTATAAGATAGGAAGTCTATTAGATGATTTTTTATAGCTCCATATAAGTATTTAGATAAAGTTTAATAGATGGTGCATGCACTACAAAGAGTTTTAAAAAATTGTTTTTAAATCATTGTTTTAGTGCAGATATATGTAGTTAGGCACAGTGTTTTGTTATTTATGTGACATGTGAGACTAGGTTTTATGTATCTGTTCACGCTTGCTATGCACTAAGAAATTCTTGTGTTCTTTTACTTTAAAAGTTAATAGAAAACACAGACGTTAGTAATTTCATTTATTTTGCATTACTATATAAGATCATTGATGCATGTGAGTGTTGCAGTCGGAAGAAGCCTGATGATGAAAACGCTTACTCTTTATCCGAATAAAAGAAGTTTTATTTAACAGTATTGAGTTATATGGACTTTAATTTTGCTCACATTTATATGTGGTGAAAGCTCGGAAACTGCCGACACAGTTCCTGTCCAGGAGTTAAAGTTTATGTACTTATTGTCGTTTTTAACAGGAACGTATCTCCCATTGTGGTTATATTTTTTATCATTGCTGTGGCTTATATTCATTGTTTTAATCCACATAAGGGAGATGGTAGTAACGCTAAATGATGACATTGAACTTGCATAAACATTGAAAGAACCGGCACCAGTGAACTTGAACTCTTTCCGGTTTAACGATTGTGTTTCCGGAGATGATAACATGCTCCTGTTCTTTAAACCAGATTTGATGAACATGCAGGAATCTACCCTTGGTGGCAATTTAGTCGAACTTTCGGAAGACCTGAATAGGTTGGAGGTAGATATACTGAAATTAAAGCGAATTCAATTACAACGCCAACATTTTGAGGTGTGCCTACACAAACGAATAGTGCCTCATGGTCTTCGCATCTTGAAGATGCTGACCTCAGGTAACATTTTTCCTGAATTGCTGATCAAATGGCAGCAACTTAATTTGGAGCTTAGCTTCAATTATATGAGGTTACTTTTAGATTTCCATCGTCCTGAAGTGGAACAATTAAGAAATAAAGTAACCCAGTTGCATGATACGATTTTACAGAAGTACTCCAACCCCAAAGCAGTGTTGGGGATGGAGAAGCTTATGGACAATGTATAATTATTTGAGAAACACCTTCTTGAGCAAAAAAGAAACAAGATATCAAGAGACACTAAAGATTTTAAACTCAATCACGTTTTTACTTGGCTGAGACAGAATGCCGATAGTAGAGATGTGCATAATACCGTAATGAATTCTGTTATAAGAAATGCCTCTAGTACAGACAATGTTATTAATAACGGTGGTGATGCACGAAATAAAAATAGTAAAAATACAAGAAACAATACTATTTCTACTAGAAATGTTGACACGTTAAATGTTCAAGTTGACAGAAATGAAAGTAGTAATAAATTGGATAATGTTAAGGATGCTAGTGCTGGTCCTAGTAGCTCAGCAGTTGATATAGCTCTTGATACGACACCTAATATAAGTTTTATGAAACCTCTTGAATATAATGAAGAACCTGTAGTCAGAAGTAAAACTGGTAGAAGTAATTTGTTGTCTAACTTTACATTGGGAGGTAACCAGCAGAAGCAGTTCCCTTTCCCAATAGAACTACCCCATCTGGGGGGGGGGGGTCCAGATCCATGAGCAGGGGACGACAGAAGAGGAAGGGATTAGGAGGGGAATACAATGGTCCCACTTTGAAAAAGATCTGGGGAAGAGTCGAGAATCCTTAGTTATGAATTTATCCCATAGACCATTAACCAGGTCTGAAGAAGAAGTCCTTAATAAAGGACTCACGTTCATACCTAGTAGGAACAGTGATATCACAGAATCCATTTTGGACATTAGGATGTATGTACAGAATGTACAATTGAAGCTGGATTTTGGTAATGATGACACATCAAACTATGTTGTAAATAATATCAATGGTTTTAAATCAGTTAGTACTTATCAACTAGTGTTACATCCGATTTTAGATACGTTCTCCAAATTAGTATTGAATGATTTATATAAATATTATGATAAGAATGTGAAACATAGAGTAAAATATCAGAATAATAACCTTAGTTTTCAGCAAAGAACAGCACTTACTAAATTAAGGAAGGACCAATCTGTTAACATAAGACCAGCTGATAAGGGAGGTCCCATTGTATTGTTAGACATTGAGGATTATCTAGAGAAGATGAAAATGATGTTGAATGATAATACCTTTTACCTGAAGATAGACATGGAAAGCATAACCAGCAAAGTCTTCCAAGTTTATGACATGCTGGATGATTTAGTGAAAAGTTTCACCATAACATCTAATCTGTTTAAATATTTGAAAGTGAGTAACCCGTTGATTCCAATTATACAAGGCCTCCCGAAAGTTCACAAATCTATGTATAATCCATCTATGCGACCAATTGTTTCAGGTCAAGGTTGGCTCACTGAACCATTTTCGGTGTTTGTGGAACATTATCTGAGACCGGTAGTTGAAGTGAACCCGTTTATATTAAAAGACAGTAAACAATTTTTGTTGGAGCTCTATGACTTTACTAGAACATTGCGGGACAATGATTCTTATATTTTAGTGACACTAGATGTGAAAAGCCTATTCACGGTCATACCGAATGAAGTAGGAGTGACAAGTGTACAAAGGTACCTAGATATGAATACAAATCTAGATGGAAGATTTATAGACTTATTGGCTTTGTTCTTGGAAACAGTATTAGATAACAATGTTTTCATTTTTAATGATGAAACATACATTCAGAAAGATGGCTTAGCTATGGGCACTTCATGTGCCAACAGCTACGCCAACATAGTCATGGCTGAATGGGAACATAACTCCCTTTTTTCTTTGAGTGAATTCCAACAATACGTTGGATTCTACAGGATGTTTGTAGATGACCCCTTCCTAATTTGGAAGGGGGATGAGGTACAATTAGTAGAGTTTGTGACAACGATGAATAATCTGACTCATTTTCTTAATTTTACATCATGTTCGTCTAGAACCCAGATTTCCTTTCTGGATGTTAACATCATGAGACTTCAGAATGGTTTATTAAACACGTCAGTCCACAGGAAAGCATGCTACAGGAACACATTATTGCACAGGGATAGCATGCATCCTAGACACGTTTTTGACAACGTTGTAAAAGGGCAGCTTATGAGAGCTTCAAGACTTAACCCCTCAGATAAAGGGTTTAGGGATGAAATATCTAGTCTCAGAACTAGATTACTTGAGAGGTGTTACAGGGACAGGAATACTGATAGACTTATCTCTATAGTACATGATCTGAGGACCTCTAGAGCACGTCCATACTTTTCAGAGAGAGACCATAATGTAGATTTGAGTCATTGTTCTAGGTTTGATAAGTTAAGTATACCAATACACTTTACAAGTGATATTAATGACTTGAAAGTCATTATTGAAAATCGTTGGGAGACACTTCTCCTGGATAATGATATAAGTAGTATAGTAGGTGATAGACCCAAGTTCTCATATAAGAACAAAAGGAATTTGTAGCAGTTGCTTTGTCACCATCCAATGAATATATGTGTGTCTATGTCCAACACTAATAATTATAACACTATTCCATGTGAGAACTGTAATCAATGTAAGTTCATAGATAAGAATGATATTTTTAAACACCCAGTGACTGGTCAAGAGTTTTCTTTTTACACGAGAACAAATTGTCATAGTACCAATGTGGTATACCTTGCAACATGCCAAATATGCCCAGTGTTCTACATTGGAAAAACCTGTAGGCAATTTAGAGAATGCATTAGAGAACATCTCTATCATATGCGTATAGCTTCTGAAAACAATGCACTAGCTAAGCATTGTAATATTATGGGTATTACACACACGTTTGGCTTCCGAGTTATACAAGTAATTAGACCAAACACTAGAGGAGGAGACTTAGATAATTATACCCAAGAATGTGAACTACGTTGGATCATACATTGCAGAGCACAACAATATCCTGGGCTAAATGATAAAGTGAATTTAAAGCCCATTTTAAAGAAAAGAAGATTGCCCAAACCTAAATAGAAATAGCGCTATATGCTTTTAGAAATAATTAGTATGTTATGTCATATTGGGAAATTTTTCAAACTTGATATACCTTCCATACTTTTTATAAGATAGGAAGTCTATTAGATGATTTTTTATAGCTCCATATAAGTATTTAGAAAAAGTTTAATAGATGGTGTATGCACTACAAAGAGTTTTAAAAAATTGTTTTTAAATCATTGTTTTTGTGCAGATATATGTAGTTAGGCACAGTGTTTTGTTATTTATGTGACATGTGAGACTAGGTTTTATGTACCTGTTCGCGCTTGCTATGCACTAAGAAATTCTTGTGTTCTGTTACTTTAAAAGTTAATAGAAAGCACAGACTTTAGTAATTTCATTTATTTTGCATCACTATATAAGATCATTGATGCATGTGAGTGTTGCAGTCTGAAGAAGCCTGATGGTGAAAGCACTTACTCTTTATCCGAATAAAAGAAGTTTTATTTAACAGTATTGACTTATATGGACTTTAATTTTGCTCGCATTTACATGTGGTTAAAGCTCGCAAACTGCCGACACAGTTCCTGTTCAGGAGTTAAAGTTTATGTACTTATTGTCGTTTTTAACAGGAACGTATCTCCCGTTGTGGTTATATTTTTTTATCATTGCTGTGGCTTATCTTCTAAGAATCAGCCTTTTCACAATAAGCTCTTCATTCCCATATATATACTAGCTAAGCTTTCTTCTAGCACTACACTGCAATCCACTCTCTCCATCATGTTTCACATTTGCCTTTACAGACTCTATAATGCCCTTCTTCATGTCTTTGATTACCATATTAGGATCCTATTTCCACTCTTTTATTCTCAAAAATACTTATACAGGACATCCAATTACAACTCGCTTCTGTGGCATTCTCCTCATAACACCAACCTCCTCCATATTCCATTAATATTCCTGCTCCCCTTTTTCCTTCTTATGAAAAACAATCCCATCCTTCTCTTTTTAAACTTTATTTTACAGTTTCCTCAACTTACCTTTAACAGTTTTATCTTGTGTTGCCATACTATATTCAGCATTTCCCTTTTGATTTTCAAGAATGTACATTATTGTCTTTATTGTGTTATTTATATCCATATATTCTGCCTACACACTAAACTCATCCCCCAACCTACTCTCCATTGAAGCATTTATTTACAGCTGCTTAATTGTATAATTATAAACTTGCAGCACAGTATAGCTTATTCAGACTGGTTGCCTTACTTCATCATGGTTTACACATTGTAGTATGAATGTCTACATGCATAATACTTTAAAATAATACATACTGGGCCAGATTCAGGAAGCCTCCGTGTAAGAGTTATAACTCTTACACGGAGGCTGCAGTTAAACGGTGTGATATCAGCATGTCATACATATGCATGAGGTGCATGAGGCATGCAGAATCACACTGTAACTCTTACACGGACCATGTAAGACAGTAGGGGGCGTGTCCGTTGGCTAAGCCCTGCAAGCTGACATGCCCCCGGAAGTCTATAATGGCTGAAAGTAAACAGCCATAAGAAAGGCCATGGAAATGTGAATAAACACACTACACAACACATGCCTCCACAGACCAGCAATGTAAAGAGTGAACGGATGTTATAAAATGAAAATAAAAACTGTTTTATTTTTTTTAAACCCCGTAAATGTTTGCTACTGTGTGCGCTCGTGTGCGCGGGTGTGCTACTAGTGCAACTGCAGTTAGCAATCAGTGGAAAAGGATATAAGAACTAAATATGCAAAGTAAGCCAAGAAGTAATAGCAGAGCGGTAGAGTTGTCGGCTTGAGAGCAGGCAGGCAAGGTCCGAGCCCACACAACACCCTTTTTTTTTTTTGGTAAATAAGCACTAAAAAGGCCCCTGACAGTATTGTACAAATGTAAAAGTATTTCCTTTTGTAAAATGGAATGAAATGGAGCATATATTTCCAAGTAATACAAGAATAAAAATAGTTAGAAATGTACTGAAAGCTAAACTGCAGTGAGACAGAGTGCCCGTAGATAAGTAGTGTTTCACACTCTGCAAATTGCCTGCTCAGAGCTAAGCACTGGTTTAACAGGCTCAAACTGTGTGCAACTAGCTGTGCTTAATTTAACATGTGTGTTACTAGCCAATTAAGGTGTAACCCAGCGCACACCGTTTGCACGCCGCTCCCACAAGCGAACCGCCCGGTGTATCGTGAGCTCAGCAACAGCGCAGACCTGGTTTTAAAGTGCTTAAAAGTGCTTTTGGCATGTTTGATTGACAGGTCCTGAAGTCATTTCTAGACAGTCATAAAAATTATAATTCAGTGGTCAGTTTCGAACCCAGGATACCATGCACTAGAGTCAAGGTACTAAACCACTTAGCCATGACAGCAGTACTTAGAAATGCAGAAATAGCATATATATAGGAAGTAATCCAAAATGGAGCATGATAAAGCAGTTTCTGTGAAGTAGATACAATTCTAAATCGGCCAATCATAGAAATGTGTGGGAAAATCGGCATATATAAGCCCCATAGGCGGGAATACACAGCATAAACGATTGTAGAATACACCTGCAGGCAGAATGAGTTGAGTAGGGGAGGAACGTTGCTTTCGAGCACAGCGGTGGGGCATTGAGGAGTCCAGATACATGGTCTGGCTCCTAGTTCACCATCATGAGGCCCAACTCATGCAGGGCCAGGTCTCATGGGGAGCATACAGGGCGGAGGCATGGGACCAGTTGGCTCATGATCTTACTAGTGCTACTCAGATTCCACGCACTGGTGAGCAGGTCCGTCACCACCATGCGGACCTGAAGCGACGTAAGCAAGACCAGTTGACCCAATGGATCCAGGAGGCCCGGGATATGCCCAATGCCCCACTACTGAGTAAGTTACATTTTACTTATGTATGTAAGGAATTCAACTAGCTGATACCATGGAGATGTGTATCCCAATATTACTTGTTTTGTATTACAGCTGCAGGTGTCTGCTCTATGAATCGACAGACACATGACCGCAGGCTGGTGCAGCTGCGCCACCATGCAGGTTAGTAACCCCACCTAGTACTTGTAAATAAATATTATAGTGTAGCATGTAGCAGAACACTGCAGTGTATTGCTTAAAAGTAATAGAATGTGCAAGCAGCAAGTAAAGGTCTGCAGGTATGGCTGCAACAAGTTCATCAGTATGAAGTGAAATTGGAAATATAAGTGATAGAATAAATAGTGCTGTAAACAGATGTCTCACCATTAATTAAATGTAGTATAACCTGCAGTAGTCTCAAGAGTACAGCTTCAGAATCTGAGGTAATTACATGTGAGATATATCCCCTGTTGAAATGCTGAATCATGACAGAAGTGAGGCTGCTGGAAAGTGTTGGAATCCCCACAGGTCTAATATGTGAACAAAGCCTAGAAGTACCAACCTGAACTGTGAAATTGCAGGATGTGTGAGAGTGACAGAAAGGGTCATGTATCAATGAATAAAGTAGTAATAACACCTGAATATATAAGCTTCAGTGTGGTTCTACAGAACTAAATGCATGTGGGAATTAAAACTTAACATTGCAAACTGATTTCAGTGTGTCTGACTCTTGAATGTTCAGGCCAAAATCTGTATATGGTGATCACAGTCAGCAATTTGCAGATAGAATTAATGATTGTCTGACATACTAAACATCCATAGTTGTCCCCTGTCCTGTCATCAAAGTGTAGCAGGATGATGTATCTGATCAAATTCAAAATAACTAGGATAGTGATGTATCTGTAACAGGTCTAGCATGACAGTCAAGTAAAAATCATTTGGAAACTATCACCCACAAGTTAATTGTGTTTCTATTACAAATGTATATCAATGTATAATTTATGAATGTGTCATCATTTTCTTTCTCCACCCCACCCTATAATTGCAAATTAAAAAAAACACTAAATATTGGTATGTGAACATTTCATTAACCATGGACATTTGTCCTGTTTCAAAAATATATGCATGTCTGTTGTTGCATGTGCCCTGGTCATACCTGCAAACCTGCAAACCTGATGGCCTGTTGCCATTAATCAACCCTGCATGTTGTTCGATTGTGTATTTCTGTTCAAATAATGCATGTGATATTGATATGCCCGTTGTTCAATGGTGTTAATATCTGGGTGTTTGTTTAATGGGAATACCAATGCATGCTGTTACAACTAATTTGAATGGAATAATATGCCACTAACCCAAACTAACATAACATACACACAAACCTAGAATGCTTGGGAAGGCAGGTCCCAGCGGACCCACCTCTCCCACCTCAGCTGGCGACTGCACCTGGCACTAGTGCCCAGGCCGGACCCTCCTCCAGTGGCCCTGTGCCACCTTCGGGTAAAAGCGCTGCAGGGGATGGGGCCCGTCCCCCCTCTGCAAGCGTGGCCAGAGGAGCACGTCCACTCACCCTCCAAGGTGTCCGGTCTGTGGTGCGACAGGAGATCCAAGACTCTGTTCTTGGGCCCCTACGCCAGCTTGAGGCCCGGGTGTCACAGCTTACAGGCTTGCCCGTTGTCCCACCTGCACAGCCCCCAGCACAGCCCCATCCTGGGCTGTGAAGGAACAGTGGCAACTGCCTATGGGTGGGGATATCAATTCCACTGTTGCCATCTGTGGGCTCATGTGCCTTGGATATCCCAACCTCCATCCCCGTCAATTGTGTAACCCCCCCACATGTGTCATACACCGCCCCAGTATGCGTCTTGTCTGTCTTGTCTGTTAACCTACCCAACCTACCTCCCCAGCTATACCGACTACCTCACCTGACATACCACTCTCACCTGATTAAAAAAAAAAAAAAGGGCACTCTGTACCCACAAAAAAATTACGCCCCATACATAGCTGTCCATGTTGCACACATGTCCGCTGGACATTGAAACTGTAAATTACAATTGGCTGTACAACAGGTATTAATGTTGTCCTGACACCTCTCTTAGGGGTGGAAGGTTCCAAATTTCACACCAAATTGCATACAAATGCACAGCTGTTGCTGAGAAAGACATGGGCAGCTATGGGCCTCACCTACATCCTTCCTGCAGATTCCAAGCTTGTTTCACTACTGTCTTATCCTCTTTGTGACCCCTTTTTCACCACTTTCCTGTCACCCCTTTTTCTTTTATTTCAAAGAAAATAGCGCGGGTGTGCGCTTGTGTGCGCGGAGCTCACCGAAAGTGCCCATGCGTGAGCTCCGCGCAAACGAGCGCTGACCTGGTTTTAAATGCTTAAAAGTGCCTTTGGCACTTTTGATTGACAGGTCCTGTACTCATTTCTAAAGAAAAATAAATATCCACTGTCAGTCTCGAACCCAGGACCTTGGTAACACTAGTCTGTATGACCTACCATTAAGCCATGCCTCTCATACAAGAGCATAGTGCTAAAATATATATAACATGTAATAGTAGGAATCAATATAAAGGGAACATAGGATGTGTACTACCCAAAGCATGTCAGGTAGATTTTTAATGCCTGAATTACTGGATTCCCATACTAGTTTAGTGTTCACGGAAACAGCCCTGCTAATTGTTAGCTTGTACATAATAATGTAAGGTAATGTACATATATGAAGGTATGTATATGTACACATATATACACATATATATATATATATATATATATATATATATATATATATATATATACATATATATTAATACATATGAAATATAGTGGTAGGTGTCAGTATCCATACACACTCACTACAGGAAACAGTGAAGATAAATGCAGCAACCAGAATCTGCAACACAGCCTGACTCCTGTGAGACCTACTAACCCCTTTAACTGCTTAAAGGTGCCTCCAGCACTTTGATTGATAGGCCCTGTACTCAATTTGAAAGCAAAATATAAGCATACTAGTAGGCCCTACCACAAGACCATTGTAACACTAGTCTGTATGACCTACCAGTAAGCCATGACTCTCATACAGGAATATAGTGCTAAAAGAAGTGGAACATGTAATAGTAGGAATGAAGATAAAGGCAATATAGTATGTGTACTACCCAAAGCATGTCAGGCAGACTTTTACTGTCCCAATTACTGGATTCCCATACTAGTGTAGTGTTAACAGAAACAGCCCTGCTAATTGTTAGCTTGTACCCAATAATGTCAGCTAATGTACATATATGAAAGTATGTATATGTACACACACACACACACACACACATATATATATATATATATATATATATATATATATATATATATATAGCAATACATATGAAATATAGTTGTAGGTGTCAGTATGCATACACACTCACTACAGGGAACAGGTGAGAGAAATGCAGCAACCTGAATTTACAACACAGCATGAAGCATGAGAGACGTACTAACCTTCACGCTCACAGAACACTGTCAACAGCATACCAGCATGGTCCATGCCCTTACAATCTGAAAGGGCAACGCCTATCTCACATACCCTTTTATAGCACTGTCCTGAAATCACAGTGAGACATGCAATCAGTACACAACTGGCTGCATGCAATTAGCAAATGCTGCCTTACAATTGGTGCAGAGGCCATCACATGGACCTATGCAGATACCTACAAAAGCATCCAGTACCCACACTCCACACATGCAATACATTCATTGCACAAAACCGACAGAGAAAGAGAGAGAGAGACAGAGAGAAAAAAAAACAGAAATAAAGACAGCCAGCAGCAAAACCAGCAGCAGCAGCAGCAGCAAACAGCAAGCAGCACCACTGACACAGCAACAGCTGCCACAAACACAGGTAATGCAAAGTAGCAGGTTAATACTGTGTTTACTGTGACACCTCCAAATGTATCATAGTTCACTAACTATAGGTATGTCCATGAGATAGGTTGTGTGTACATAGTCCTGAAATATATACATATGTAATATTGCTGTACATGTTGTCCATACTTAAAACTTCCATAGCTTAGAACACAAGGCCAGTTATGCATATGATGCTGTAGTTCCCAGGGTCAGTAGAGGTTCCTCCTCATTGGTGTGGGACCACTGTGTATGTATGGCACTGTTCAGGTACATATCCTGTAGTATGGCCAGGGATTAATATCAGTCTGTAATGTGGTGCTATGTCCTCTAGGGTGAGCATCACACATCCAGGGATACCATTTTGTAACAGTGATGCTATGTGTTCTGCAATGTTGAGGGTGGCCCTCACCTGGACATGTGAGATGATAGGGAGGTTACAGTCATCTGTGATAACGAATTCCACTTGTGTAGGAGAATGGGGGGGGTACCTGCACCTAAACTGTCTGCAACAATGTTGCCAATATCTGTGCATTTGGTGAATGTGAAGCATCTTAACACTGCTGACCACAGATGCCTTGCCTTCATGTGAATCTGCCCTGTGCTGCAGTAGCCTCCTGCTATTGTTATACAATGTGTCTGTATCTGTAGTCCACTGGACAGGATAAATAAGTGGTGTGCATATGGTCTGGGTTAGATATGTGTGTGCACAGTACATGCACTATGTGGGAAGTCTGTGGTAAGCTTTTGTAAAGGGGCCAGCAGTGTGTGTTGTGGCTTCCACTGGCCCAGTGGGCTGCATGGATAGCATCACAGTCCTAACTAGTGAATAAATGTGAAATTACATGCATACATAGCAAGGTAGTGTACTGTGCTTGTGGTGTTGTTGGGATATGTATATCCAGGCTGAGTAATGTGTGTCCACATCACAGGGTTGGATGGCATCACACATACAGTATGTAGCAATGAACACCCAGAGTGTTTCAGACGTGTTGCCTGTGCAGAAATATCTGCCCATTACCTGTGCATCCCCCACAACACACACACATGCAACATATGGCAGAAGTACTATAGCAGTACACATAGGTTCATAGGTTCATACCAGGCTATTTGCCCTAGGGCATTGATAAGCCTAGTAGAATGTGTTTGTCTTTTGCCACCCAATTAAAATTTATGCTGCTATGCCCTTTTCCGAAGTTAGTATACTGTGCCTCTGTCTAACAGTGACATAGAAGTGATACCCAGGGTGCAACTATGATCTCCATCCACTCATCCAGATTCCTATGGAAGAGAGTCAATGAGGGACTCTGCCTAACCTGTACTGTGAGTTCATTACAGAGTGAAGGGAGCCTCTGGGTTAGGAATATGCCCCTCCAGCATGTCCTATTTATGTCAGTGCTAAGGTTCAGGTCTCCTGAGCGTGTGGCTGTATGGGACTTTGATTTCCTGAGGTGCAGCATGTTCATTACTTCTGGGTTGGACATGGCTGTATATGGCAGGCACAGATTGCCTCTGAACAGGCAGTATGCCACTGAGTCCAGCTGGATTTTCTTTAACTGGGCAGCATATGGCATCTGTTTGAGCCCTTTGATCCTCTTGATGAGGTACTGTTGGGCTTTACCAATTGCTGTAGGTGTCTGGTTAGGTACATCCCAAAAGGTGCATTGTACTCAATTATAGGCCTGATGATGGATGAGTAAAGAGGCACAATGACCTCCCCTGCTTTACATGTGAATCCCTTCATGATTAGCTGGGCTATATAACATGTCTTTCAATCCACGTTGGCCATGTGGTTGACAAATGACAGATTGCTATCAAGTTTGTTCCCCAGGTCCCCAATTACATCTTCTGTACTCAATGGCTTAAAACCTATGTGGTACTTTGCCACCAATGTGGAGGTGTGGGAATCTGCGATGAATATTGATACTCCCCCTCCTTTGTTGTCTGGTCCAAGTGTTGGGGCCGACAAGAATGGTAACAGGTATAACTTGTTAGTGCTGGTGTACTCCTGGGAAACCTGTATCTAGGTATATTCTGGTACATGTGCATGTTACAGTAGCATGTAGCACTATACTGAGTACTGGCAGTTGTCTGTTGTCATGTTGTTTGTATAGAGTAAAAGGATTGTTCGTTTATCCTACTTCGTTTTGTGGACATTACTTGAAGAAGTGTTACCTTACATGCGTTATTGGTACCAACACCTTCTCTTTTGTTGTTTTGTTTGTATAGGGTGCTGTCAACATCACTGTTTGTTAAGGGAAATGTGCACCCTGCAGTGCATAGCCCCATTTGGCAAAAGCCACATCCCACCCCCGCCATTGTGCACACACACTAACCCCACCCACAGTAAAACACATACTTTCCATTTGCAAGATTTAAACCCCTACCTAACTGTGTTATGACACTAGAGGCAGACACATTAGCAGAGTGTGCTATTTGCATTAGTGGGAGAAATCTTTTCTAATGCTGTACTTAGAGGGTGCTGACATCATCTGTGTTTAGAAAGAGGGATGTGCACCCTGTAGTGTGTTCTCCCAGTTGGCAAAAGGCATTTCTTCCCTCACAGCATTATGCACACACACAAACCCACATACATTCCCTTTGCAGGATTCAAACCCCTACCTAACTATGTTATGACACCAGAGAAAGATGCATTAGCAGAGTGCGCTATACGAGCTACTGGTAAACTTTAATTCAGGTAATATAGTTATAGAGTGCTGACATCATCAGTGTTTCAAAAGGGGAATCTGCATCCTGTAGTGTACTGTCACAGTTGCTAATAGGGGCATTTCCCACATACACATCAATGTGTTTGAGGTTTGCATATGTGGGGGATCCAGTACTCCAGTGTCATTAGTATATGGTTCGATTGCAACAATGAGGGATATACTTCAAGTGGTGAGCATTTTGTACTCATGTTTGTGATGATCAGGTCTAGTATATCTGCCCCTTTTATGGGAAAGTTGACTACCTGTTCCATAGCTAAAGAGTGTCTGAACTATGGGAACACTAGAGCTTGGGTATTGTGACTTGAGTAATGTTCACAGTCTATGTTTGGGTAGCTGACGTCACCCAGTATGATGTTGTTTGCAGAGAAATCTATACTCTCCTGTGTCAGCATGAAGGCTGTGTGGGAGTCCTGAGTTTGAGAGGGTGCTGTAAGAGCTCCTCTGTGTCTCTTTCCATGTGGTCCAGGGAGGTACATCTCAGGTTGTTCACACCAGCATGGACAATGACTGCCTCATACTTGTACTTGCTGTGGAGTGACCTGTGTGCTTGTGTTATGTGGCACATTCTATCACCCGACAGGTAGCTAAATGTGACCCTCACCTTGCTCAGTCTGGAGGCGGGACGTCAGTCAACAGCTCATGTCAAGCATGTTCACACACCTCATAAATGATGTGGAAACCTTCAAAGCCCCAGGCCTGTTGAAAATATGGACCAGACTGCAGATACCTGTATAAAGGCATTCTATGGACACATTCAGGAATGCATGGATCATGCAATCACATATGAAAGCAAGACCCAATCCTCCAAAGGCAGACGTCCTGTGTGCTGGACACCAGCCATAACCAAACTATACAATAGAAGGATGAAGCCACTACATGATACAACAAACTCCCAAAATGTGAAGGCATCACTGATGAGTATTAGAAGACAACTACAGGCACTCATAAGATTGTCTAAGGCCATCTTTGAGAGAAGATTCCACAAGACACTGAGGATAATCACAAGGCTTTCTGTAGTTATGTTAGGAACCTGGGTGGTAATACCCAGATATGCTCAGAGGTAGTCCAAGATGTCACACGAAATACCAAACACACAGACATTGCCATCATCCTAGTGGACAGATTCACTGCTACCTTCTCCCCCCCACCACACCAAAAGGGCAAATATGTCTCCCAGCAGAGTGCTGCCCCCCCCCGACATCCCAGATGCTCAGGTAAGAGCTGCCCTCTCCAAAGCAATAAACACTGCATCAATGGGACCAGACAGTGTCCCAGGCTGTGTCCTACATGAACCCCAAGAAGAGCTACGCCCAGACATAACACTACTGTTCAATCCCAGCCTTACTACACGATATGTGGCCAAATAGTGGCGTACAGCAACAGTGGTCCCTCTACATTCAGGTGGTGCCTTAACGGATCCTGGACACTATTCGCCCCATACGTCTGAATAGCTTGGTCTGCAAAGCTATGGCAAGGATTATCATGAACCTCATATATATATAGATATTGGGGACCTACAGACATGTCAACATACACAGTTTGGCTTTGTTAATGGCAGATCCTGCCTCTCAAACCTGTTTGATTTCTTTGAAACAGTCACCAAGGCCACTGTCAAGGGGAAGGTGGTCTACACAGCCTACCTGGACCTTGCATAAGCCTTTGATACAATACCCCACTTGTGCATTCTAGGGAAGCTCACCAGTGTACATATTAACCCCTATGTCACTACAGATATTGCACAGTGTCTCAAGGGCAGAACACACATGGTTAAAATCGCTGGAGCCATGTCAGCCTCAAAACTAGTTACAAGTGGTGTCCCACAAGGCTCAGCCCTGGGATCTGTCATGTTCATTATATATTTATCAGAGGTACAGGCCAACATGGAAGTACTGTGGCTGAGCAAGTCGCAGATGACTGCAAACCGGACGCCATAATCAACTCTCCAGCTAACACACGCATCCTCCAAAAGGGCCTCTTGCAAACACACGACTTGTGCCACAGCCATGGCCTCACGCTGAATGCCAAAAAGTGTATAGTAATCCCCAGTGTCAAACACAAAGTGACCACAAAGTACCACATATGTGTTAATCCATTAAGTGCAGATAAAGGAATTATGGACCTTGGGGTACACAGGTTGATACCTTTCTACCATTTGACAACAACATGGACAAAGTGGTTAGGAAAACATTTTATATGGGCCACATCATCATGATGGGATTCACATGTAGATCAGGGGAGGACATTGTGCCTCTTTACTCATCCCTCATCATGCCCATAATTGACTACAATGACCCTGTCGGCATGCACCTTACCAGACACCTGCAGCAACTGGAAAGACCACATAGGTACCTCAACAAGAGGATCAAAGGGCTCAAACAGATGCCACATACTGACTGGTTAAAGAAACAGCAGCTCTACTCAGTGGCATACTGCCTCTTCATAGGCAATCTGTGCCTGACATATAAAGCCAGGTCAAACCCTGACTTAATGGCCATGCTGCACCTCAGAATATCCAGATCCCATCAGGATACACGCTGGAAAGACTTGAACCTCAGGAGTGATATACATAGGACATGCTGGAGGGACATATTCATAACTCAGAGGCTCCCTTCATTCTGGAATATTATCCCAATAGAGGTTAGGCAGTCACTCAGTGACTATCTTCAAGAGTGATATTAATGACTGGATGTGACATTGTAGGTTTACCCTGGGTATCACTTATGTGTCACTGTTAGGCAGAGGCACAGTATACTAACCTTGGAAAAGGGCATAGCAAGATAGATTTACAATGCATGGTGAAAGCCACACACATTCTGGCTAGGTGTATAAATGCCCTAGGGCAGATATCCTTGTATGAACTTATGGACCTATGTATCTTGTTCACCATTGGCCCTATGTGCTGTTAATCACCAATGCAATCTCAATACTATGGTAGCATGTGCAAACGTCAGTTGTCAGCCACCTCTATGGTACAGTTGTGGAATATGTGAGTCATGTAGTAATGTCACAGCTGCCACATGTACACAGTCAACCCTATCCCCTACCCATGGATGTACAACACATGTATGAGATGGAAACACATGGCCAAACTGTGGACTAAGCACTCTGAACCCAGTACTGGCATAACCTGTCAGGTGGCATGAAATACTACCGTGACAGCAATACCAGTCTGATGTGGACCTACACTGACAGCAATACAAGCACGGAAACACACTGGGCCATTTGTGGAGCCTAAGGATAGCATCCTGCATGACTGGCAGACACCTCTGCAGCTGGCACACAGGCATACGTTAGGCCTGCACACAGTACGCATAACACATAGCACACAAATCCTGTGTGCCAAACAAGCACAATCTGTACAGCTATACAACACTACTGCTGCGGTTGTGTTAGGTACTTTAATTAAGAGCAAAAAAGTATTCCTCTCGAGTAAAGCACCTTTGGATAACAGCTATTGAGCAAACCAAGTACAAAAACCCCAACGGTGCAACATGAACTGTGAACAAATCTTACAAAGCTGCAAAGCTGCTAAATTCCAGTCCTTTATTCAGAATACGATAAACAAGGGTAAGCGCTTTCACGTCATGTAGACGCTTCTTCAGACCTCAATACAATGCAATGTGAATCACATCTTATATACAAAAAAACTAATTATCACATTCACATAATTGATTCTGTGTTAATAATGAATTAAAGTGCTAGTGCTTTTTAGTTTAAAATAGCTATATAATTCATAAAACAATTTTATATTCATGGTAATAAAACAAGGACGTCACTATAAATTCCATGTATCATATGTGGGGATCTATGGCAACATTTAAATACTAAAAAACTAGAATAATAACTGAAACATATAAAATACATAAATATATATATAAAAATCAGTAAACACATATTGCATTTAAACTCACCTAACTGAAGTGTTATTTGATCAAATGTTAGTGTTTAAGTGACCTAGATGCTAGGAATGGCTTTAAAGTTATTTTCTCATTCAGCCCATATCTATGTGACTGTAACCTAAGGATCCATTTATTTTCTAATTCTTCTGTATAGTTCTTCACATTACCTAGCCTATTGCTCCTCCTTATTAATTCTAATGCTCTAAATTTGAAACTATGTGTGGATCCTTGTTCCATAATGTGACATGCTAGAGCATTTGTAGCATTTTCTTTATTCACTGCGTATATGTGTTCTCTTATACGTTCACGCAGGGTTCTATTTGTTTTCCCTACGTAGAATTTGTCACATGACTGGCACTGTGCTAAATAAACCAAATCCTTGGTTCTACAATCTGCATATCCTTTAAATGTATAGACATGGCCTGTAACAGGATGTATAAAGGCATCATTACCTACTATATATCTACACTGGTTGCATGTACGGCAAGCAAATGTCCCTTTCCTTTGTGACTGAACCAACTCCTTTCCTGTTTTTTCATAACATAATAGTCTTTTTAATGATTTCATGTTTCTATATGTTATGTTAGGTTTATCATCCACTAGCTTCTTGATTTTATCATCCATTAATAGCAACTTCCAGTTCTTTTCTATTATTGTTCTTATCTGTCCATTCCTATTAGAAAATGGGATAATCAGTCTATTTTTCTTTTCTTTTTGTACAGGTGTTGTTTGGGTATCATTTCTATTTTTTCTATGAAAAAATGGTTTACCTCTAGTTGTTCTTAGTTCACTACATGATGTTATTATCTTTTTTACTTCATCTTTTTCATATCCTCGGACTGTGAAATTATCAAATAATGTCACCTGTCGTTCAAGAAAAACTGTGTCTTGAGTGGTTAACTTTGAAGCTCTAAGTACCTGATTTTTCACAACATTGGAGTAAATGTGTTTAGGGTGCATGCTATTACGGTGTAGGAGATTATTCCTCCAGATTGGCTTCTTGAAAATCTCAGTGTTGGTCCCATTCGGTCCCTTAGTTAACTTAACATCAAGGAACTCAATCTTAATTGTGGAATAAGTGTGTTCAAAAACAAGAAAATCTGTTGTACCATTAAGATGTGTTACAAATTCACATAGCTCTCCTTCAGTGCCCCTCCATACAAAAAACACATCGTCCACAAATCTCCCATAATATTTTATGGATTCTGCATATAATGCATTGTTGAACACATACATATCCTCCCAATATGCCAATACCAAATTGGCATAGGAGTTTGCACAGGGAGTGCCCATGGCTACTCCCTTTTGCTGCAAAAAATAACTGTTCTCATGTAACAACACGTTGTTCTCCAATACCATTTCTAATAGTAACATCCATTGTATTATTTTGTCGTTGGTGATCCCCTTTTCCAACAAATATAACCTCACATATTCTACACCTATTGTGTTAGGTATCGAAGTAAATAATGATTTTACATCAAGTGTTACAAAAATATCATCTGCCTCTATAGGTGTGTGACTATCACATGTTGCTAAATTCTCCAAAAATTGTTGGGTATCTTTCAATATGTGCTCAACACTATTAACAATGGGTTTAAATTGTTTATCCAAAAATATCACAAAGGAAAGGGACATTTGCTTGCCGTACATGCAACCAGTGTAGATATATAGTAGGTAATGATGCCTTTAAACATCCTGTTACAGGCCATGTCTATACATTTAAAGGATATGCAGATTGTAGAACCAAGGATTTGGTTTATTTAGCACAGTGCCAGTCATGTGACAAATTATACGTAGGGAAAACAAATAGAACCCTGCGTGAACGTATAAGAGAACACATATACGCAGTGAATAAAGAAAATGCTACAAATGCTCTAGCATGTCACATTATGGAACAAGGATCCACACATAGTTTCAAATTTAGAGCATTAGAATTAATAAGGAGGAGCAATAGGCTAGGTAATGTGAAGAACTATACAGAAAAATTAGAAAATAAATGGATCCTTAGGTTACAGTCACATAGATATGGGCTGAATGAGAAAATAACTTTAAAGCCATTCCTAGCATCTAGGTCACTTAAACACTAACATTTGATCAAATAACACTTCAGTTAGGTGAGTTTAAATGCAATATGTGTTTACTGATTTTTATATATATATTTATGTATTTTATATGTTTCAGTTATTATTCTAGTTTTTTAGTATTTAAATGTTGCCATAGATCCCCACATATGATACATGGAATTTATAGTGACGTCCTTGTTTTATTACCATGAATATAAAATTGTTTTATGAATTATATAGCTATTTTAAACTAAAAAGCACTAGCACTTTAATTCATTATTAACACAGAATCAATTATGTGAATGTGATAATTAGTTTTTTTGTATATAAGATGCGATTCACATTGCATTGTATTGAGGTCTGAAGAAGCGTCTACACGACATGAAAGCGCTTACCCTTGTTTATCGTATTCTGAATAAAGGACTGGAATTTAGCAGCTTTGCAGCTTTGTAAGATTTGTTCACAGTTCAGGTTGCACCGTTGGGGTTTTTGTACTTAGGTACTTTAATTGCCCAGTACAGTGAGGACATGCTCACCAGGCTGGACAAGGTGAAGGTCACAGTGATATGCTCATGGGGCACTATGGTCCACCACATAACACAAGCATACAGGTCAGTCAGATGCATGGACACATATGACTCAGTCATTGTCCATGCCACTACAGCTGATGTGTGATGTCCCTCACTGGGATACATGATAGGGAACATGGAAGGGATCACTGAGCAAGTGACACAGGCTGGTAGAACCCTGACCTTGGTTGGCATCAGACCCTCACCAGGGATGCTGACATATTACTGAATGCTAATGAATTACTGTAGCTACAACACCCTAGCTGAACGGTTCTTAGCATGTGGTCACTGCATTGCTATGGAACAACGTCTTACCTCTCCCACAACAGGTGAAAACATGCAGCACCTTTTCATCAACAACATGTAGACTATATGCCCCAGACCAGGTGTGTATCCCTCACTACTAGGCTGATAGCATCTACATCTCACACTGTATATACACATCCCACATGCAGCACCTGCATGGAAGACCACAGTCATAATGTTACCCTGTGCAAATACCATGTATTCACATGTGGCAGGCATCACAAATGGTAACTATTGAAGGTCACAGGTACATATATGTATTTGGCACACACATACATCATGTGTGCATTGCCATAACTGGTTTAATCAATGTCATGCATTATTGTGAGAGACAACCCGCACACATGGGCATTCTGTGTGGGCAAAACACACGTGACATGTCTGTAATCAAAAGCCATAAATAATTGTGATATCGTTTAGAAAGGGGTATGTCCATCCTGTAGTGTGTTTTACCAGTTGCCAAAAGGGATATTTCTTTTATACACACTTACCCCCCCTTCACACTTGCTGGATTCAAACCCCTACCTAACTATGTTATGACACTAGAGACAGACACATTAGCAAAGCGCGCTATTCGCATTGCTGGGCAATTTTCTTTCTCCTGATATACTTATAGGGTGCTGACATCATCAGTGTTTGGAAAGGGGAATGGGCATCCTGTGGTGTGTTTTCACAGTTGCCAAAAGGGATGTTCCTTTCATGCACACTTACCCTCCTTCACACACACTTCCCACTTGCTGGATTCAAACCCCTACCTAACTATGTTATGACACTAAAGACGGATGCATTAGCAGAGCGCGCTATTCACATTACTGGGAGATTTCCTTTCCCCTGATATACTTATAGGGTGCTGACATCATCAGAGTTTAGAAAGGGGAATGAGCATCCTGTGGTGTGTTTTCACAGTTGCCAAAAGGGATGTTCCTTTCATACACACTTACACACCTTCACACACACTTGCTGGATTCAAACCCCTACCTAGCTATGTTAGGGTACTAGAGACGGACACATTAGCAGAGCGTACTATTCGCATTATTGGGAGGCTTCTTTTCTCCTGATATACTTATAGGGTGCTGACATCATCGGTGTTTGGAAAGGGGAATGGGCATCCTGTGGTGTGTTTTCACAGTTGCCAAAAAGGATGCTCCTTTCATACACACTTACCCTCCATAATACACACTTACCACTTGCTGGATTAAAACCACTACCTAACTATGCTATGACACTAGAGATGAACACATTAGCAGAGCGCGCTATTCGGATTACTGGGAGATTCATTTTCTCCTGATATACTTATAGGGTGCTGACATGATCAGTGTCTAGAAAGGGGAATGAGCATCCTCTGGTGTGTTTTCACAGTTGCTAAGAGTAACATTTGGACTAAGTGTGTGAGCATGCCCAGTTCAACCTTCCCATGGCATGTTGTGTGAAAGATGTCTCATTTATCTAAGTGTGTGAGCATGCCCAGTGTGAGCTTTCCATATGTTGAACTCTGCAGCCCATCACATTTGTGGATGAGTGTGACCTTCAACAAATATCTCCAGTTTATGGTTGTGTGTTCTGTGCCATGTTGTGTAGTTACTGTCCAAATGCTTTTGTGTGAACACAACAGGGATTATACTGTGCCTGCAGGTTTTGCATGGGATACTTTGCATACAATTGTCAACATCCGTTCATACTGACCTAACACTGTAGTACTGTATAGTGTAGTGGTTCAGTACTTTCACTGTGGTGGACAGTATCCTGGGCTTTAGTCCTATCACTGCTTTACATTTCCATAGTGTGCACAACAGCCTGGTTAGGGTCCAGTTGTGCACATCTGCACAAAGGCGGTGCCTCTACGGACCCTGGTAATTACCGCCCCATAAGCTTAACAAGTCTAGTCTGCAAAGCTATGGAGAGGATCATAATGGAGCTCATAAACAAAGATATAGGGGACATGCAGACATTGGACCCGTCCCAGTTTGGCTTGGTCAAGGGCAGATCATGCCTTTTGAACTTGGTCGACTTCTTCAAAACAGTCACTAAGGCCATTGCTGAGGGAAGGGCAGTCCATACAGCCTACCTTGACTTTGCAAAGGCTTTCGACACAATATCCCACTCGGGTATTGTAGAAAAACCTACCAACCTAAATGTAAACCCATATGTCACAAGATGGGTTGCAAACTGGCTTAAGGACAGGACCCACAGGGTTAGAGTTGCTGGCGCTATGTCAGACTCCAAGCCGGTCACAAGTGGTGTCCCACAGGGCTCAGTCCTTGGCCCCCTATTGTTCGTCATCAACTTCTCAGAGGTACAGGCCAACATGGGAGGACTTTGGCTGACAAGGTTTGCAGATGACTGCAAACTGGGCGCCATAATGGACAGTGCATCAGACACGGATATCCTTCAGAAGGGACTCATGGACACTGATAGCTGGTGCCAGAGCCATGGCCTGACACTAAATGCCAAAACATGTATAGTCATACCCTTTGGGAAAAGCAAGGTAACCCCAAGCTACCATATAGGTGGCAATCCTGTAAGCACAGAGGAGGTTATCATGGACCTGGGGACCCAGGTTGACAGTGGCCTTTCTCCTGACACTCACATTGCTAACGTGGCTAGAAAGACCTTCTACATTGCCCACCTGATCAGGAAGGGATTCACATCCAGATCTAGTGAGATCATTGTTCCCCTGTACTCTTCACTTATCAGACCAATGATCGAGTACAATACCCCATTCTGGATGTATCTCACCCAACATCTGCAGCAATTGGAGAGACCCCAAAAGTCCCACACCAAAAGGATAAAGGGTCTCCAACATCTGTCATATGCTGCCAGATTGAAGACACTCCAGCTCTATTCAGTCACATACCGTCTGCTCAGAGGTGACATGTGCCTGACATGCAAGGCCATGTCCAACCAGGAAGTAATGGACATGCTCCACCTCAAAATCACCAAATCCACCAGAACCACTAGGGCAAGTGACTTAAACCTTAGCAGGGATATAAGTAGGACATATTGGAGGGATAGATGTACCACTCAGAGACTCCCTATGCTGTGGAATACAATCCTGGTCCATGTGAGGCAGAGCACCTTACTGGCTCTGTTCAAGGGGAATCTTTACCTGTGGATGGGAGATCATAGGTTTACCCCGGGGATCGTCTCTGTGTCACTGCTGGACAGAGGCACGACAAACTAATGGGCACAGTATTGTTTCCATATAAGGGGTGGCGTATGCCACAAAACTCTGGGCTGGGCTTATAACTGCCTTAGGGCAGATAGCCTAGTATAAACCTATGAACCTATGAACCTATCTGACCATGTTGCATTATGTTTGGATATGAACTACTTACAACAGCCTCATCCAACATCAGTAGTGTATTCCACAACATAGGTGTACATTGGCAAACACTACTGATGTGCCCTAGGCCATTTCTAATGCTAGTCAGAGAGTGTGATTGTCCTTCGACACATTGTAAGTGTAGTTTGCCATGACATATGTCTTGTTTAGTATACTGTGCCTCTGTCTACCTGTGACATAACATTGATACCCAGGGTAAACCTACCATCTCCCATCCACTCATTAAGATTCCTGTTGAGGAGAATCAATGAGTGACTCTATGGATAACCTGTACTGGTAGTTTACTCATGCGTGGGGGTGGCTTCTGTGTTATGGATAATGCAGTACAGCTTGTCCTATGTATGTCAATGCTGGGGTTCAGGTCCCTCATGTGCATAGCTCACTGCTATTCAGATTGTACAAGGTGCAGCATGTTCATTGATTCCAGCTTGGACATGGCTTTCTACATCAGGCACAGCTTGCATCTGGGTGGCCAGCATGGCAGTGTGTGGAGTTGCACTCTGTTTAATCAGGCAACACATTACATGTGTTCAAGCTCTTTGATACTCCTGGTGAGGTACTGTTGTGGACTTTACAGTTGATGGAGGTGTCTGCTGAGGTACACCCCACAGGGGCTGTTGTGGTCATTTGTAATGCTGATGAAGGATAACTGCAGAATCACAATGACCTCCCCTTATCTAGATGTCATAACCTTCATGATTAGGTTCGTATATGGATTGTTTCTGTTAACACTACAGCCACATGTTTGTCCTATGCAGGATATCTATCACCTTGTGTACCCAGGTCCGTCATTACATGTGAAGTATGTAATGGGTTAACACCTATGTGGTAATTGGTGGTCACTTACTGTATATCCACAGAGGTTAACTATACAGTTTTCTCCATTTAACATGCTGACATGGCTATGGCACCGGTTGTCTGTTTCTATGTGGCCCTTTTGTGGGATGCTTGTGTCAGCTGGAGTGTCAGATATGTTAGGTGGTTTGTAGTCCTCTGCAAACATGTTCAGGCACAGTCCTTACATGTTGGCCTGTACCTATGGGGCATATATACCAGACAGGGAAGGTCCCAGGACCAAGCTTTGTGGGATACCTGTTATATGTGGTTTGCAGTCTGACATGGCTGCAGCATGTCTGGCCATGTCAGTTCTGTCGTTGGTCTGGTTTGCAACCCCTCTAGTGACATTGGGGTGTATATATAAGCTGGTGAGCATATCTATATTGAACATGTAGGGTATTGTATGGAAGGCTTTGCAAGGTCCAGCAACACTGTGTGGACCACATTGCCCTCATCAGTGACCTCAATCACTGTTTCAACTGAGTCACACATGTTTAGGGGTAGGGTCTGCATGTCATAAACCCACACTGGGTAGGGTCAGGTGTCAATAGATCCCCAATATCGTTATGTCTGCAGTACATGCTGTCCCTTTCCATAGCTGTGCAGACCAAGCTTCTCAGGATTCTGTGGTGGTTGTTTTTAGTATCCATTCAGGCAACACCTTTCTTGAGAACACCCACTGTTGTTGTACACTGCTCTTTAGGTACATATCCTGTGGTAAGGCTGACATAATGTCAGGGAGGCAGCAGTCTGCTGGGAAAGATATTTGGCATTATGAGGGGGGGGGGTGTTTGCACTGCACCTGTCAGGATGTATGTTGGCAATACGTGTGTGTGTTTGGTATGTTGTTTGTAATATTTGTGTGATCCAGAGCATATCTAGGAATTCACAACACGCTTACTACCATCACTTGCAGCAGCCTTGGGGTTATCCTTAGTGTCCTGTACAATTTGTATCATAATAGGTTCATAGGTTCATACTAGGCTATCCACCCTAGGACATTTGTAAGCCTAGCCACAGTGCATGTGGCTTTTGCCACCCCTTGCTATGTGAATATTATGGCCACTTATGATTTACTTAGCTATGCCTCTGTCTGGACATGACACAGTAAAGACCCCCAGTGTACATCTACAATTATCCATCCATTTTGCTAACTTCCTGTTGAAGAGTGTCAGTGAGGGTCTCTGCCTAACATGTAGTAGTATTCTGTTCCTGGGTGTGGAGAGACTCAGGGTTAGGTATCTGTCCCTCCAGCACATCCTATTTGATTATGTGTTAAGGTTGACATCTCTGACTCACACAGCTCCGATGGCTTTGATTTTTCTGTGGTGGAGCATGTCCATTACTTCTGTGTTGGACATGGACTTGTACAACAGACATACAATGCCTCTGTGTTGGCAGTATGTGACTGCATTCGGCTGTGGTGTCTACAGCCAGGCAGCATATGAGATATAGTTGAGACCCTTTCTGACTCTTGCTGAGGTACCTTTGAGGTCTTTCTAACTGCTGCAGGTGCCAGGTAATGTACATCCCACATGAGGCATTGTATTACAATATGGTCTGATAGGGGAACAGTATAGGGGCACAATGACCTTTGTTGACGTAGATATGAATCCTTTCATGATACAGTGTCCAATATAGACAGTCATCCTAGACAAATTGGCGATGTCGCTGTCACATAACAGGTGACTGTCCACTTGTGTCACTAGGTCCCTGATTACTCCTTCCACACATAATGGTTTACCACCTATGTGGTAATTTGTGTGTACCTTGTTTTGTATTTGGTGGTACATTCATACTGTCCACTGTCTTCAGGACAGTGGGGTGGGGTTCCTGTGTGTGAGAGTGTAGTCTGTAGCATGCTACAGACTGTACAGCAGTCTTGCCTACAGTTAGTTGCACATGGGTGGACTGCAATGACATAAGCATTGTCAGTTAACTGGACGTATGGCTGTCTGTGCTGAATATGGATACTCACCCTCCTTTTATGTTTTGTTACAGGTTTTGTGGCCATAACACATGATATGTGGTATTACCTGGTAGTGCTGGTGTGCTGTCATGAGGCTTGCAGCAGGTTTGTATCACTGGACAGACATCAATGTTCTCCATACTGGGGAGGGCCTCAGGAGCATGCATATTGAGGTTTACACATCTGGCATTGATCAGCATTACCCTTCTGTTTCTTTCCAGTTTTGTGTTCTATGGTGGTGGGTTGCTCTTTTCGACCTTGACTACGGGAGGATCTCTGTAGTTTGCAAAAGCCTTAGGCAATATCCAGACGCTCATGGGTAACAGGTGCAAGCCATCCCTGGGACAGCAGCATGTCTCACTATGGAGTCACATATTACAACTGTATCAGGCATGTTGTTTCTCCTTCTGTCCTGTGACTGTTTGGCACACCAGCTTTGTGTACTATGTGTTACATGTGCTATGTCTGGGGTTTATTTTATTGGGTGTCTGCTTTGGAGGCTTGTGTTGGTGTTGTGTGTTTGTAATTAGGGCCTCTGGGAATGTTTTTGTGTTTATGTGTTTGGTTTATAGTCGTTGTAAGTCTATGTGGGACTGGGTTTGTGGTGTATGTGGTTACCTTGTCCTCCTGACTACTTTTGACAGTACTGATTTGGGGGTGCTCAGGCCCCGGTTTGGCTACCTGGTTGCGTCTATCACATACATTTGTATTTATTTGGGTGAGTTGTTGTGTGTGTACTTGGGACAGGTGTCACATTGCCACTGGATTCACAGATTCTACTTGTTTTGCCTGGCCTTAGTGGATTGTATGTGTGGACACTTTTTATTGCCATACTAGTGATCACTGATTACTTCACTTTTCATGTTTGATCTATCATGTGGTAACTTCCTTATTCTCTTCAATGGTTTAGTAATGTATGGTGTCCAGCATGCCAGATGCCTGGGTGTATGGCATTGTGTCTTGTTGTTTGTGATGGCAGACTCAAAGCACTCTTGGCTGTGTTCATGGTATGCCTGTATAACATGTTCTGCAGTGTGTCCCATATTCTGGACCTGCACAGGGCTTTTCATGGATTCCACATTGGTTTGTAGGGGTGCAAGCTATGCTTTATACATGTGTTTCACTGTGGTAGTCTGGCCAGGGACTGGGGTCGTGATGTGTAACTACAGTGTGAGTACTCTATGGTCTGGTCTTACCAGTGAGGGATACACTTCTCATCTTGACATTCTGTACACATATTTCTGATTATGACATCCAGTATGCTTACCCCTCTTGTGGAAGTGTTACATTTTGCATGTCCGTTTTGTTTGATGGATTCTGGGAAATTGTCTACACTTGTGTCAGTGCTAGTATAATACAAAGAGTATAGTGACAAACACCTCAAAAGCTGACTTCACACTTCTTTGGACTGAGATGGTATCCGTTAAGCCCACTGGGCCAGTGGAAACCACAACACACAATGGTGACTCCTTCACAGACACTTTCTATGGACAACTCCAAGATAGCATGGACCATGCAATCACAAATAAAAACATGACCCTCTCCACCAAGGGAAAGTGGCCTGTCTGGTGGACCCCAGCCATAAACAAACTGTATAACAGATGAAGGATACTAATGCAAGACAGAGCTACATCTCCTAAAGGGAAGGCAGCTATGAGCAGCACTAGTAAAAAGCTACATTCTCTCATGAAGACATCCAAGGTCAACTTTGAGACATAAACACCAAAGACGATAAAGATAACCACACTGCCTTCTTCAGTTATGTCAGACACCTGGGTGGAAACCCTCAGATATGCTCTGAGTTGGTACACAACAACATATATTTCAGTGACCTGACAGATATTGGCAACATTCTGGCAGGCAGGTTCAGTGCAATTTTCCCCCTCCCTCACCCCCAACAGAAGATAGTTATCACAGATGAATGTAACCTCACTGGCATCTCAGATGTCCATGTGAGAGCCGCACTCAGCAAAGACAAGAACACAGCATCAATGGGACCTGATGGTATCCCCAGTTGCATGCTATGTGAACTGCAGAAGGAGCTAAACCTGTAAATACAAATGCTATTTAACCTTAGCCTTGCTACAGGATATGTACCTGAACACTGGCGTACAGCAACAGTGGTCTGACTCCACAAAGGAGATGCCTCCACAGACCCTGGGAACTACCACCACACAAGCTTAACCAGCCTTGTCTGCAAAGCTATGGGAAGAGTCATTATGGAGCTCTTACACAGAGACATTGGTGACCTACAGACCCTTGATCCCACCCAGTTCAGCTTTGTACAGGACAGATCCTGCCTTTTGCACCTAGTTGACTATTTTGATACTGTCAGTAGGGCCATTGATGAGGGCTACGCGGTCCACACAGCCTACCTGCACTTGGCTAGGGCCTTTGACACAATACCCCACGCAGGCATCATAGACAAGCTCAACAGCTGAAATATAACATCATATGTCACAGGATAGTTTGCAAAATGGCTAAGAAACAGAACCCATAAAGTCGACATCGCAGGTGCCTTGTCAGATTTAAAGCCAGTCACAAGTGGTGTCCCACAAAGATCTGTCCTGGGACCCCTCTTATTTGGCATTTACTTTTCAGATGTGAAAGCAAACATAGGAGGGTTGTGGCTGACAAAGTTTGAAGCTGACTGCAACCTAGGCACCATAAGTGAATACATCAGCCGGCACACACATCCTACAGAATGCCATCACAAAGACAGATAGCTGGTGCCGGAATCATTCCCTGAAACTGACTGCAACTGATGTGTAGTCATCCCCTTTGGGAGGAATAAAGTACCCACAAATCAATACATAGACAGTAACCCACTGAGCACAGAATACAAATCAGACACCTGGGGATACATGTAGATAGTGACATCTCGTTTGAAACTCATGTTGCCAAAGTGGTTAGAAAGACTTTCTATCTTGCCCACCTTATCATGAAGGGTTTTCCATCCAGATCACAGGAGGTCATCGTACCACTATACTTCTCCCTTATCAAGCCCATGATTGAATACAAAGCCCTATTTGGTATGTACCTCACCCAGCACTTGCAACAGCTGGAGAGACCCCAAAAGTACCTTACCAAGGAGATCAGGGGTCTACAACACATGTCATATGCTTCCAGACTAAAGGAAATCCAGCTTTATTCAGTGGCATACCGCATACTTACAGGTGACCTATGCCTGACATACAAGACCATGTCCAATCAGGATGTGGTGGACATGCTCCACTGCAAGCAATCCAACTCCACCAGAACCATGGGAGCTGAAGATTTGAACCTCAGCGCATACATGTATAGGACATGCTGGAGGGACAGAGTCATAACTCAGAGGCTTCTCACACTCTAGCAGAGTATCCCAGTTCATGGTAGACAGAGTCCCTCACTGACTCTCTTCAAGAGAAGTCTGGACAACTGGATGTGGGATTGTAGTTTTACCCCAGGGGTCCTCCATGTGTCACTACTAGACAGAGGCACAGTCAAGGTATTCAATTATGTATGGGGGTCATAATGTGTCACTACTAAGTGAGAGGCACAATATTCGGAATCTATTCTGTACACTTATTACCACTATAAGGGGTGGCAGTAGCCACATCACTATGGCTAGGCTTATAAATCACTAGGGCATATAGCCTAGTAGTAAACTATGAAACTATGAAACTATGGTGTATTTGTAGGTATTGTCAGTCAAGCAATATAATGTGGTTTGGGGGGCTTGATATCTTCCTGTCTTCCAACAGTTTTTTGTCTATTCCTTCTAGTATGTCAAGGGATCAGTTGCTAGTGTCCTCTCCTGCTCAGCTGGTGAACCTGGGAATATTGAGGCAATGTTACAATTGACTCATGTACACAGACAACCCTCTCCTTCTCCCACAAAACACAAATGCATGCAAGAGATGCAACTATATAGCCAAACTGGAGGCTGAGCTCTCTCAACATAGGACTGGCAGGACCAGAGAGGAGGAGAAGGTGACCACACACACTACAAACCCAGTCTCACATAGCACTATCACAACTTCAAATCATACACATAAACACACAAAGTCATACTCGGAGCCTCTGATCACAGATCTACCATAACAGCAGAGGCCACCAAAGTAGACACCCAAACAACTGCCTCCACAGGGCACAGCACATACAACACATAGACCACAAAGTCAGTGTGCCAAACATTCACAGCCCTTAAGGCCAAACGCAATGCCAGACACACCCGTCATAGGTGACTCCATCGTCAGACATACTGACATCCCGCTCACCAGATTGAGTAAGGAGAAGGTCACAGTAAGCTGCCTATTGGGCGCTGGAATCCACCACATAATGCAAGCACTCAGGTCACTCAACTGCAAGTACAAGTATGACTCAGTCATTGTCCATGCTGGTGTGAACGACCTGAGATGTACCTCCCTGGACTACATGAACAGAGACATAGAAGAGCTCTCTGATTATGTAGCCCAGGCAGGTATGACCCTGACCTTGAGCAGTATCCTACCTTCACCAAGAATGATGCCACAATACAGAGACAAGATGACCAGCTGTAATAATTGGCTTAATCTATGGTGTCATTCAAAGGGGATCCAATGTCCATCTGCCTGGGATGACATGCTGGACAAGCCATGCTGATTCGCAGGGGACGGCTTGCACCTGTCACCCCTGGGCTTCCGGAATTTGGCTAGGGCTCTTGCCACCCCCATTGTGCCTTTTTTAGACAAGGCTCAGATTCTAAACCTACCACCCTAGAACACAAAAAAGGAAATAAACTAAGGGTAATGCTGCTCAATGCCAGACGTCTCAACCTCAAGATGCACGCAATCGAAGCCCTTCTCAGTATGGAGAACATCGATGTCTGTGCTGTGACTGTAACCTGGTTCAGGGCTCCTGACAGCACCCCGGCGGTATCAGGTCTTACCTCATATCATGCGTTCCGGCCCCAAAATCCAGACGACACCAAGGAAGGAGGGTGGGTGTCCATATTCATCAAGGACACCCTCACCTCAAGGTTGGTGGCAACACACGATGCATCGGAGGCCATCCAGGTGCAATTAACTGTAGGCAAGGCGGCTTGGCAGTTTGTAGCAGGTTACAGGCCACCCTCTCAAACTCAGGAACCTCACACAGCTTTCCTGAAAACACTGGAGGGGATAAATGTATCTCCAAACACCACCATACTGGGTGATTTCAACTATCCAAATATAGACTGGGATCACTACTCAAGCCCCAACACTCTAGCCCAAAGGTTCCTAGAGTTCATAACCTCATATGCCATGGAACAACTAGTCACCATCCCCACAAGAGGAGACAACATACTAGATCACATCATCACGTACATGGGGTCACAATGTTCAACACCAGAAGTATACCCATCATTGGTGAGATCAGATCATAAACTAATCTCACTGGAAGTCCACATCCCGCCCCCATCCCAGATAAAAAAGACCACCGTGAAGAACTTCTCAAAAGCCGACTTCACACTTCTAAAGACTGGTGTGGTCTCTTTCAAGGCCCCCAAGCCAGCGGAAACCATTACCCAAGCTGCTGAATCACTTACAAATGCCTTCTACCAGCACCTCCAGGACTGCATGGATCAGGCAATCCCACACAAAACAGAGACTCTTTGTACCAAAGGCATGCATGCAGTCTGGTGGACCTCAGCCATAAACAAGCTCTACATCAGAAGGAAGGAGCTACTACAAGATAGAGCAAAATCCATAGAAGGGAAGACACCTCTGCTCATTATAAGTAAAGAAATGAGATCTCCCATAAATTCATCCAGGGAACATTTTAAGAGAAAACTCGCTAGGGACTCAGAAGACAATCATGAGGCCTTTTTTAGCTATGTTGGAAACCTGGGAGGTGACTCCCAGATATGCTCAGAATTAGTTCATAATGATGTAAAAATCACTGAACCTACAGACATTGCCAACATACTGGCTGACAGGTTCAGTGCAGATTTCTCCCCCCCTCCCCCCCAAAGGGAGGGATATCTATACCAGGGGATTGTAGCCCCCCAAACATCTCAAATGCTCAGGTGAGAACTGCTCTATCCAAGGCGAGAAACACAGCATCCATGGGACCAGATGGTGTCCCCGGTTGTGTGCTCCACGAACTCAATGAGGAATTAAACCCGCAGTTAGGGCAGCTGTTTAATCTTAGCCTCACCTCAGGATACGTACCCAAGGAGTGGCGTACGGCAACGGTGGTCCCACTTCACAAAGGAGGTGCCTCCACCGACCCTGGACACTACCGTCCCATCAGCTTGACCAGCCTGGTCTGCAAAGCTATGGAGAGGATCATAATGGGACTCATAAATGAAGACATAGGGGACTTGCAGACTTTGGATCTAACCCAGTTTGGTTTGACAAGGGCGATCATGCCTTTTAAACTTGGTTGACTTTTTCAGAACGGTCACCAAGGCCATTGACAAGGGCAAGGCAGTCCACACAGCCTACCTTGACCTGGCAAAGGCTTTCGATACAATACCCCACTCGGGTATCATTGACAAACTCACCAGCTTAAATGTAGACCCATACGTCACAAGATGGGTTACAAACTGGTAAGTGACAGAACCCACAGGGTCAAGGTTGCTGGTGCCATGTCACACTCCAAGCCTGTCACAAGTGGTGTCCCACAGGGCTCAGTCCTGGGCCCACTTTTGTTCGGCATCTACTTTTCAGTAGTACAAGCAAACACAGGAGGATTATGGCTGACAAAGTTTGCAGATGACTGCTAACTGGGAACCATAGTTGAAAACCCATCTGACGCAGACATCCTTCAGACGGGTCTCATAGAAATGGATAACTGATGCCAGAGCCATGGCCTAAAGTTAAACGCTAAACAATGCATAGTCATACCCTTCGGGAAGAACAAGGTTACCCTTAGTTCCCATATAGGTGTTACTCCTCTAAGCACAAGAGAGGTTATCAGGGATCTGGGCACCCAGGTTGACAGTAACCTTTCGTTTGACACTCACGTTGCCAAAGTAGTTAGGAAGACCTTCTACATTGCCCACCTGATCATGCAGGGATTCACATCTAGATCAAGGGAGGTCATTGTTCCCCTGTACTCATCACTCATCAGACCAATGATTGAGTACAATGCCCCATTCGGAATGTATCTGACCCGACACCTGCAGCAATTGGACAGGCCCCAAACATTCCTCACCAGAAGGATAAAAGGTCTCAAATGTATGTCTTATGCTGCCCGACTGAAGGAACCCCAGCTCTATTCAGTCACCTACCGTCTGCTCAGAGGTGGCCTGTGCCTGACATACTAGGTCATGTCCAACCCGGAATTAATGAACATGCTTCACCTCCAAACCTCTAAATCCATCAGAGCTACAAGGGCAAGAGACTTAAACCTCAACACAGCTATTAATTGGGCATGCTGGAGGGACAGATTCATCACCCAGAGACTCCCTATGCTGTGGAACATCATCCTGGTACATGTGAGGCTGGGCACCTCGCTGGCTTTGTTCGAGAGAAATCATGACCAATGGATGGGAGATCGCAGGTATACCCCAGGGATAACATCAGTGTCACTGCTTGACAGAGGCACAGCAAAATAATGGGCATATTATCCTTAGAACTGAAGGGGTGGCGGAAGCCACAGATCTCTGGGCTAGGCTTATATATGCCCTAGGGCAGATAGCCTAGTATGAACCTATGAACCTATGAACATAGGCCTGGTGCAGTTCCTGCTATTAGGACAGTGGTCTGCAGCAAGCTATTTAGTAGTAGGCAGTTTTAGCAATTGGTATTTGACCATGGCTAATCCATGCTCCTTCTTGTTGTGGTACCAACATGGGGGTGTGGTTATCCATGACATTTATTGCTAGTCACCCTCGTTTGGTAGCTTGTTCCATGTTTTTGCACATGTACATCCCTGTATGAGGTGTGACCTGGTAGTGCTAGGGTGCTGGTGTGGGCTTTGACCCAGTTGTCTATCACAGCACTGATATCTACATCCTCTATACTGTGTGCGGTTACACTGCACGCATCTTGCTGTTTATACTTCTGGCATTGGGTAGCATTACATCTAGGTTCCTATCCCTTGTGGTACCAATGAATGTGGGTTTGTGTTTTTGTGGTTTGTGATTGGTGAGGGTGGATGTTAGTCAGGGTCCTTAGGTGTGCATATGGTACATGGTGTTACATTACTTGACACATGGCATTCATGCCTCAGGTGGTGCTGCAGGGCTGCCTCTGTCGGATGCACATACTACACTCCCTGTACATGTTTGGAAGCAGGTTGTGTCATGTTAGGCACCCCTGTTACTATATGAGTGAGTCGGAGCGGGTATCAGTCCCAGTGTTCCTACTGACGAAGTGCATGTGCTATGCGTTGCCACTTTGCCAAGGCCAGGGCATACTGGGCATGCCTCCTTCTGCCTACTGGGGCAAGGTCAGGTTGTTCCTCCTCCGAGTCACACTCTGCCTGTGGTGGCCTTGGCAATGGTGGGGGTATGTTTGGCCCAGCCCTATGCTGGTCCTGCTGCAGCTGTTTCTGCAGGATCATATTATGTAGCATAGCACATATCATGATCATTTGGGTACATGTAGTTGGTGTGTACTGCAAGGCTCCACCAGATGTGTCCAGACACCGGAACCGTGACTTGAGCAGCCCAACAACACGCTCTATGACATTACATGTTTGTGCGTGTGCCTCATTATGGCATTCCTGTTCAGGTGTGTGTGCATTTCTGATGGGTGTCATCAGCCACGGCTCAAGTGCATAACCTGCATCCCACACTAAGTGTCTGTGTGGGAAGTCCCCACTGGCAAATGATTGGTACAGCTGCGTCAGATGCCAGATGTGGGAATCATGGTAGCTCCCAGGGCAGCCAGCACACACATTAATTATTATGCCCTGGGCATCACACACGACCTGGCAGTTGATGGAGGGGAAGCCCTTGCGGTTCATGTAGGCTCTACCCCGCTCACCGGCTGGTGCTTTGATGCGTATGTGCATGCAGTCTATTGCACCCAATACCTCAGGGTATCCCGCTATTTGCTGGAAGAGACGCATATTGCTGGCCACAACCTCACGGGCATTGGGGAAATATACATGATCACTGACATGTGCTGATATGGCATCCAGGAACTGGTGCAGTACCCTGGAGGCTGATGCCTGTGATATCCCCATCATATCACCAGTTGGTCTCTGGAAGGTACCTGTTGCTAGTATTCTTAGGCCAACACATACCTTGGTTTCCACTGGGATGGGTTCCCCTCTGTTGGTTCTGTGTGTGAGGCGTGGCCTGCACAGCTCAACAATTTGCTGCAGAAGGTCTCTGTCCACTCTGTAGCGCTCTACTATCTCCAGCTCATGTAACCCATGGTAGGTGACCCTGGGCCTGTATACTCTTCTCCTTCTCCTCACTCTGGGTTGTCTGTCAGCATCTGCATTGTCACCACCCTCAGCAATTCGCCTATGCCTGATTATAACAGCTATGGCAGCCCCTAGCATTTCTGCTCTGAGTTCAGCTTTTTTCAGTTTTCAATTCTGATAGCTTACTTTCTTGCAGTATCTCTTCTGAGAAACACCCTGCACTGCTCTTTGCAGTGTTTCAAGTGCTGGGTTGGGCTTCTAGTCTGCCTGTGTAATTGCCTGCTTCCAATTGTTTCCAGCAATTAATTCCAGCAGTATCCTCTGGCAGTTTCCCTGTATTTTGGTTGTTTCCTGTTTCCTCTCTGTTTCCTCAGGGGGAGCAATATGCACACCAGCTGAAGCACACTCACAGTTGCTTAAACACGCGCACACATCCTTACACGGTGTGAACTTGGCTGATTCATGTTAAAACGTGCACACACAGCCTTACACACGTGCACGCCCATGCAAACCGTTGTAAACGGTTTGCAACATGCTCCCACATATTGAACCTGCCTTACACGCGCGCACACACGCGCATGCACGTATATCAAGAAAGTTGGAGTGTAGGGATAGTGTGCACCCTCTGTTTCTTGACTTTTCTAGTGTTCTGTTGGGACACACCTCTCTCCCTGATGTCTGTCTGTCATCTGTCACCTTACATTGCCCTCCAATCTGATACATTTATTTCTATCATCCCCCCCGTGATGTCACCTACCTCTTACTCTGTTCCTCCCCCTTCTGTAACTCTTACACTACTCAGAAAGTGCTCATTACCTATGTGGCAGTCTGATTCAGTATTGTAACCCTCATTTACATAGGATTGCCTAGTAATGCTTAGTTACATATCTTACACGGAGCTTCCCCCCTTGACAACCACTACACAGAGGCCATATTGTTTTTGGTCTGCTAGTCCCTCCATTGACATTCCATGTAATACATAAATCCCGCAATTGTGGGCTTATAAGCTTCGGTTTTCAGTTTTAGGCAGTGCACCCCGTTTGTGCGGGTGTGCGCTGCAGTTAAACATCATAATCCCACAAAAAAAAAAAAAGTTATTTAAAATATTTTTGCAACACTTTTTCATGCCAATGGCCACATATTTGGCCATTGGCATGCTAAATGAAACATATGCACCCTTTATTTGGAACTGACATAGCTCCGTTTTCAATTTTGCAGAAATGTACTCAGTTGTCAGCTGAGTACATTTCTGCAGCTAACACGTCAGTTACACGGACTGGTTTCAGCTTTGTGGATCGCTCAAATACCTCATTTGCATATCTTTGAGCTGCAAATGAGGTATTGAGCATTTCCACGCCCAGTCCGTGTAAGAGACATGTTAGCTGTCTCTTACACAGAGGTTTGGGCTGTTCCTGGATCGGGAGGCTTACACGGAGGCTTACACTACTCTTAAACTCCGTGTAAGCCTTCCTGAATCTGGCCCACTTATTTTCCTAGCAATTCTAGTTAATAAACAAAAAGTGCATTTTCCCACACCTCAAAGTGATTTCACTAAGCTTTCCATAACTTATGATAACGTTCCCATACTACAAACAAATTATATATGATATTGAATTCCTGGCTATAGAATTCCGTCAATCTAAAGATAGTTAATTGGAAAAGAAAAAAACAATTTACAGGAAACACATTAAATTCCTAACCTGTATTTATAAAGCAAAGCTGTCTCATAGAAACAGTAATAAACTAACCTTTACACTGTCTATGCTGTTTACATATTTCCTTTGATACTCTTTGTTGTAATAAAGATTATAAGTTATAGATTTACACCCATTTTCACAGGCAAACTTATTTTACTCCATAAGGGAAATGCATTTGTTTGGTCACCCACTACGCTAGTGTCCATAGAAAAACTTTTACTCTTCCTTCTCCAACAACAATGAAGTCTTACCTGAAAGGCCTCAATTTCTGTTTTGCCTTACCTCTCTTAACTCTCAAATCCCTACACGTCTTACTCTATGTACTGACTCATTATGATTCTCTTCCTCTTTTTCTTCAACAGTTACCCACACATGGGAGTAACACAGAAAACAGAAAATAGAAACCAAGCACACATATGGAAGCATCATTTGTCTGAGCCCACAGCAAAGATCCTGCACAGATTGGGTTCCATTGCTATGTCTAGTTTGCCACGCAGGGTCTGCGCATGGCATCTAGTTTTCTAGCTCACTGGCAATTAAAACTTATCTTCTTCCTGGATCTAGAAGGCTCCAGTTTCCTCATTCATTTGGGGTATGTCTGGAAATCCAACCATCTCTGCTTTACTTTATTCTTGTATCAGATAGCTGTTCTTACATCACTTTGGTTGGTCTATAATGATTATTATTGTTGGTGTTCTTTTTGTTTAAGGAGACTTAGTATTCGGTATCACTGTGCATACCCTTCCTGTGCATAGTATAATGTCAGAGCCCTTTCTTACTTCTTCTCCACTTCTAGGTATATTTTTAGCACCTTTCTCTGTTTTCAGTGACAATGCCATAACTCGAACTAACTGCTGACTTTGTTGTGCCATTCGTTGCTGTAGTACAAAGAACCTGCACACACCTCTGGCTACTTAGCTTTCCATCTCTTATATAGTTCCCCCCTTCTTCCTCCTCCCCCAGGGACTGTTTATTTCTAACATTTATTTGTAGGCCTCACTGATTAAAATGTATTGGTTTCCTCTCTAGTAAGTAAATAGTATCTCCTTCCCTGCCATTTAATTAAAGCCTGCTCTTGCTTTAAGTGCCACAGTATTGGATACATTTCTATGCTTTGTTAATGTACAGTGTAAAAAATCCTGCACAGCCTTCATTTTCATACCTTCTATCACCAGGTCCCTCTTTAAGGCAGTTGATCTCAGTATCGATTCTCACATTTGATTGTGGTACAACTCGTATTTCATTTGTCTCATGGTTTGTTTCTTTAACCAATATTTTTGATCAATTCCTTTCATTTCCATTGTAATGCAGCCAATTCTGGCCTGAATATTCTTGATATCAGCTACAATGGTATCTTCTTTCTTTTATATTAATATGCTTCACTATTTTTGTATTTTCTTCTTGCCATCCTACTTCTGTAACATACAGTGAAGTTTCCTGAGACCTTCATAAATTGCCTCTCTTCTTCACTCTGCCCAGTTGCCCACTTCCCTTATATCAGTTTCTCTTCTTCAACCTCTGCTTATTCCTTTCTTCCTAAGTTAAACACTAATACCAATAGGTCTTTAGTGCAGTACTTCATAGTCACTGTAAGGTTCATTTTTTTAAATCATATTTATCTGTGCTGGTTGTTAATATTACAAACATTAGTAGCATTTTTCAATAGAAAATTTGCTATATTTGCATAAGGTTGATACCGCTATCATTTGGGAAACATAGTTAAAGAATAATGACTGAAAACCAGTTGTGTCAGAGTAAAACATTTTTTACGGTAACAGACATTCTGACAAAAAAATATGTATAGGTGTATTGGTAAAGGTTAAAGGTTGTTATAAAACCTCTGAGTATTTAAGCAATAACTCACGAGTAGGTGTAGATAGTACTGGATTTATCCATGGTTAGTGTTGTTTTATCTAGAGGGTGAAGTCAGAGTGATCAAACAAAGCCAATTGTGTGTAAATCCAGATTACCCACACATTCAAGAATGGGTTATTGCTGTAATACAATGACACTATTTAAGAAAGAAATATTTTAACTTTCTTAAATAACATTGTTGTATCTTAGCTCTGTAGTGTTCCTTCATGTTCTTCTGCCTTTCCTGGTGCACTGCTCATGTTTGTGGCTCTTACATTTCTATGCTTGCACAATACATCAGTGCTATTCAAGAAAAGCAAAGGAAAAATAGAATCTCTGTTGCTTTTTTTTCTTACTACTACTCTTAATGCAAGAAACCTGGACAAAGCTCATCACAATGGGGGGAACAAAGGTCCAAAAATAGGGACAGATTGTATTGCTCTTATAGACTAAGTTATTGGAACAAAAGGGTTTATGTTAGCATGCATTTCTTGAAGGATATGAAGCCAAACCTGAACTGTCTGCCATTATTTAATTAATTTCACCAACACTTGCCAGAAAAGTACCTTTTTAATGAAGAAAATACCAAGACCATGAGTAAAAAATGTAGACATTCTGAGAAGATTTGCACAGTTGACAGTTATGAGAATCTTTCGATATTTAAGGAGGGACAGTGTAAAAATAAAAGGCAAATCAGGTATATTTATGTTTCTTTACTTTTGCAGAAAGTTCTTGATTTTTCTTGTATTTTGCTCTGTAGCATTTTCCAATAGAAAAGTCTAGCCGGTCAATGGTACTTTAGTAGCTAGACCTTTTTTTTATGTGGCTGGACTTTGTTTATTTGTATACACCTGATTTACAATGGGCATGTTACTTGGCCTGTGCAATCAGAATGCATGCTTTTAAATGACAATGAGCCATTATTGTAAATTATACAACAACCCCCCATTAATATTCCAAAACGTGCATGCTGATTGGTCAGCGTGCACATTGTAAATCAGACTTATACTAATGGAAAAAGGTCTGGTCGCCCAGACTTTTTCCATTAGTATGTCTTTTTTTTACACCAATGGAGAACACAGGATCTCCATTGCTTTTTACACACTGTCTTGCTATGTTAAAGGAGTTTAACATAGCGAGACAGCTTTAAAAAAGTAACAGAGATCTTCCTATCTCTGTTGCTTTTTTTAAAGCTGTCTCGCTATGTTAAATGGGTTTAACATAGCGAGACAGCTTTAAAATAAGCAACAGAGATTCTTTGTTGCTTTTTTTAAAGTTGTCTCGCTATGTTAAACTCTTTTAACATAGCGAGACAGTTTGTAAAAAGCAACGGAGATCTTGCTTTCTCTGTTGCTTCCGCCCACAGCTCTTATGTACTGTGTAAGCATACGCATGCGCAGTACATCAGAACTGCCGCAGAATACCAGACAGCTGCTGAAGGGCAGCAAGGAGGCATTATACAATGCCATTATTTAAGAAAAGTAATTATTTTTTTTCTTAAATAATGTCATTGTATAACAGCAATAACCCACTTCTGGGTGTGGGTAATGCTGGATTTATCCACGGTTGCCTTTGTTTGACCACTCGGGCTTCGCCCTTGTGACCAAACCACACCAACTGTGGGTAAATCCAGCATTACCCACACCCAGACATGGGTTATTGCTATAATAGATGCTAAAATGGTAACACCAGTACTGTAGATTGTGTAACTGCGACAATAAAGATAACGCTGGAAAATATTACAATTGTTGGAGAATAGAGACTTGCAATGTCAAGTCTTGATAACTTACAGAAATTTGTACATTTCATGCATGAAACACAAGAGGGAAAAATAAGAGTAGATGAGAACGTAAATTTCCCAGAAACTGACTAGAATAATATTGACTATACAGCATTAGTAAGGAAATTATTTGGAATGTATGTTCATGAACATTTGCTACAGATTGTAAGCAAGCCTACAAGAGAATAACACATATGTAAATGATTGTTACCTCATGTCAAATTTTACCACCTTTGATATGCAGTAATCATGGGGTTATAAAGGTTAAATCACTGCTAGATAATTCTGTCAAAATAAAATTTAAACCAATGCAGAACAGATTAATAACAGATTATATGGAAACAAAACAGTCAATATATAGTACTTATTGGAGTGAAGCATTCCAATGAAAGAATGCAGAAAAAAAGTGTCAGGTTTTGAAAGGGAAATTATTTGAATGCAAAAAGAAAAACATGTTTACCATCAGGTTCTAAGAAGATAAGGCCATGTGCATAAAATGCATCATAAAAGTTTATACATTGTTTACTAACATCTGGATTAAGTCCCATGTAGGATATTGACTACATTAAAAGTATGAAGGTAGTCAAACAACTGAACAGTAGGACAGACAGAGAGAGTGAGTGAGATAGACAAGAGTTGGTGAGTGTTTATGAAATGAATGATCTTTCTTGTATTCATATCTGTAACTAGTACTTCAAATATCTAAATTTCCTGGTGTGTGTGTGTGTGTGTGTGTGTGTGTGTGTGTGTGTGTGTGTGTGTGTGTGTGTGTGTGTGTTTATACTGAGACATAAAATATACCTTCATTCTCTTCTGCCATATCTACTTTATTCACTAGATTACTGTTTGTCTAATATGACACACTATGTTTAAATAAAGTTTAATAAATGCTTCATTCTTATTTGTCTGTTTATTTTAACTATGTAAACTCATTACAAAAATAGGTTTTTAGCTTTCCTTGGAGAACTGGATCTCTTACTCTGGCTTAGGGATGCATACAATTTAGTAGATGATTACATGAATTGCACCTAGATTTGCAATTGGTAACTCAGTCTGAGGGTCATTGCCTTACCATGCACCCCACACTGCCATCAGTATTTATGTTAATATCTGAAGCTCTGCCAAATGAAATAGTAATAAACACTTCAAAGCTAAAGGCTAAGCTTAGGGTCAGATGTGAGATACACCTTTAAAATGTTATTTACATTAAAGTAACAGTTCATTTCTGAAAACTGTACTTACCAGCATTCCTGAGTTTTCTGTTGTGTAACACAGACAGCATCACTAGTATGTTCCCAAAGATGTCCATGGTGGTTGTGAAGATCATCACAGTGGCCAGCAAAATTGTTACAGTTTTGGAGATCTCAGAAGCTGGCAAAGCAGTGTCATTTCCAGCAAAGGATCTGATGTTGTCATTGCTTTCATTATTAACTAATATATTCATGGATATTAAATAGAAAATAGCAATACCCTTCTGTTCACTTCTGTCTGGGAAGTTCTATAAATCACATTGCAGGTGAGGCATTTACTGATTCATATTTCTCTACAATTAGATGCATACAGGTTAATTTAACAATTCAGAACTTCATTATCTGAGTCATGCAATAAATAAGTAAATAACTTGCCACATGAGAAGTGTTTTGGACATTTCAGTATATGTTACTGTGGTGCAGTTATTGTTTGTATTCAATAATTGTCTCAGAAAGGATTTGCTTCTTCTTTCAGAGAACTGATATTGAATTCTGAACCCATCTGTTCATCTGAAGTACTCCAACTTGATGTGCTTTTAAATAGTCACATATGGTCCTTCTTTTCACCTGTAATTGTTTTGAAGTATGTATGATCAAACCACAGATGGATAACCATTACCTGATTCCAATTACCTCAGTTATATCATGGCTCAGTGCTTTCAGATATTCATTATTTATAACAGCATTACTTTTTGTTTTAATTTGAAAACTGTTTTTTATGTATATCCTATAGGGAAGGGCTCACTAAAGTTACAAACTTGGTAATATTTTCAGATGTATTTTCTGACTGCATCTAGTCTGCTTACTTAAATGAAATCTAATATCAATGATTAACTTTTAATAAAAGTAATTACAGTCCTTAGATGATGAAACTGAAGTGCCCTGTGTTATTTGTAAAGAGCCTGTAAAATAATGTTGGACTTTGCTTCTTAAGGAATAATTTGTTAAACATTAGAGATATAGTACAGTACTATACCAGGCTAGGTATAATATAAGAAAAGACGCAGTACTATGCTGGCTCCATGGCATGGTGATATAGGCCCTGATTTGAATCTAGATGATCCAAATTTGATTAATGGCCAGCAATGGGAGGAACCAGCTTGGGAGGGAGAGAAATGAAATTTTGACAAATGCTGGCTCACCCATCTAACAGAGATGGTGCTTGTTTTATTCAACTAAAGGAACATTCTCAGTAGATAGTTAAGAAGTGCAATCCATGGGGATAGGCATGTGTGAATGAGAGCACAGCTAAGCAATGCAGACAGCCTAGTTAAAGATAGTAGGCATGCACAGTGGACATTAGCAATGGAGCTCAGAGCAACTGACATTGTACCAGGCCAGAAGTCAAGAGATATTGAAGAACCACCTAAAACTTTCCAGCATTCTGCAGAATGATAGCTGAAGTCCCTGGCCCTTGCTCACATCTCCCATTTTTCTGATACAGTGTCAAAAGTGGGACATAATAAATTTATGAATAATTAAGAAATATAATTTAGACATTTACTAATATGAAATAAAGGCCAAATTAGGCAATTGGCATTTCTGTGGTGTCTCTGGACCTGAGGGTGGTACAAATGTCTATAATTTGCTGAATGTTGAACAGCAGAGCAGATCCACAGCTCAAGATAGTAGATAGGAAGGATAAAAATGGTGCATTTCACTCACTGGAACATTCTACAGATGGGTAGGACCTCTGCTGCTAAATAAGGAAAGCTATATCACTGAAGAGATTCATCGTGGCAGAGGCCACAGCAACATGTGGGCGTTTGAAAATATGTCTGCTTAATTTTTGACAGCATAAGTTGGGAATGTATTTATTTGTCAGCTGGTTTCTGGTTGATTGCTTTACTTATTTACTTATTTATTAAAACATTATAGAAAGCTGTAGGGTGAGGAAGATGGTTTCAAGATATTAATACACTGTAAAAGAAGCTTTACTTTAGGATTTAAGTTAGTTTGGGTAATCTGGGCATGGTGATGTGAAAAAGAGGAATTAGGCAAGCATGCCATCCTTTCAGTTTTATTTCTAAGAAGAATAGTGTCCTGCATAAAGGATTAAAATGATTTTGATGAATAGGACATTTTTGGAGGTAAGGGAAGTAACCATTGTTTTGTAGATATCTGTATGATACAATTTGATAGGGTGGGCAAGCAGCTGATGATAATATTACAAATGTTTATTAAGTCTAGAAATAGGTTGATGTGGCAATTTCTCCAAGGAAGATAGTGGTAGTTAAGGCAACAGAAGGAATTCAAAAAAGAATAGCTTATTATTATCAGATGGGGGGATAGATTTTAGGGTCATAGCTGTTAAGAGCACTATAAATAGTCTAACAGTGAAATGGATAAAGTGAAAGTAAGGTACAGTTATTCAATGTGTGGTCATAGAAAGTAAATATATTAAATGATTGAGCAGAGTTGTTTAGAACTTTTGTTTTATGACACATTGCATACATGGGAAGACGTGTAGGAATAAAGAAAATATTGCATGAGAGCCAGAGAAAATGCATCAGATTTGTGTGGAAAAGAAAGAGAGGAAGTATTTATATGGTCAAAATGCTGATAGGTAAGAAAGAATGTGGGTGGGTGCACTTATAATTTAGAAGATATTGCAGACATCAATTTATTATACAGATCCAGGGATTGTGAGAATGAACATATCAGAGAGGCTAAGTGAGAAGCAGGAGAAATAGGAGATCAGTAGGAAGTGATTAATGGAGTGAGAAAACATGCTAGGTAAATTCTCAGTTAGAAGAGAGTTGGGATTGAGATATGCGAATTACTGTTACACAGCATAGGGCTAAAAAGATTTGTGATTTGAAGAAGAACATTTAAAACTAGTGTCAATTTTGGGGTAATGAAAGTGGGAGATTTTTTAGGAAGGGTGATGTAACAGAGACTTTGGAACTTGAAGATTTGAAGGAATGAATGATGAGTTTGGAACAGAAGTGATAGATTTTTATGGGGGGGGGGCTAACAAAAATAAATAAATTTGCCTTAACAGCGCCAGTGAATTGTTTAAAGAAATACTACTTTCAAATATATACATAAAAAATACAAACATAAAAATACAATTATGTATCTAACCATATAACCATCTATGTGGTTAGATACATAATTGTATTTTTATGTTTGTATTTTTATGTATATATTTGAAAGTAGTGATTCTTTAAATGTTTAATTGTTTTATTGGTTCAGGTAGTTTTGTTCCTGCAGTATTTAAATGTGCTTGAACAGTATGAAGGTAGATTCTGAAGAAGTCTTGTGGTATAAGCAGACAAAAGCACTAAATCTACTGTGGCAATAAAGAATTTTTTTTTTTTTTTATTTCACTGGTGTGGACCTGTTGGAACATTTGGACTGTGTTTTTCCATTTTAGAAACAAGTCAGTATCATATATGGTGGGAGTAGAGAGAAGTCCAGAACATGTGGGATAATAACCTTCAAAATTGAATGATAGTCTAGTGTGAGGAAAAGGACTTGCGCCTTTTGTTTATCTGGTAAAAATATTGTAAATAGATCCACATGGGAGGAGTACAGCAAGAATCAAATGTGGCTCTGTAACACAAACAGATGGAGTCCTAATTTTGGCCCAGTTAATTGTGGCCTGTCACTGGAAAAACCTGATTTATAGGGTAAAGCATGAATGAGTGCAGCCTACTCAGCATCCCAGTGGGAAAGGCTAGGTAGAAGTTATTGGTGAGCACACGGGGAGGGAAATTTCTCCAACAGATTAGATATATTTATGATCCCAGTTTTTAAATGAGAAATGCCTGTTTCTAAAAAAGTGGATACTAATAAAATCCTAGATTATATAATATTTTGCAGTTACTCTCAGATAGTAACACTAATCACATATGAGAATATTCCACTTGTAATGTGTATAAATGGTAGTTTATGTTAAAAGTGGTTTGGTCCAATGAGAATTATATGCCTATATCTGTGCATGGTATGGGAGATTAAGATCAAAAAGTATAACTGGCTGAATATCAGTGCAGTAATTGCCATCAAGTAAATTTTGCAGCTATATTCAGAAAGTTTTGTAACAGAAAGGAAAAGACAAAGTGAAAAAAATATAAACAACAGTTGAAATATTTTTATAACTTCATTAGTGCACATTATGCTAAGGGTAAAAATCAAGTGAAGAAGTAACAAACATGGTAAATAAAACAATTTGAAAATAATTGTGGTGTTGGAAGAATCATTTGTTCAAGTAGTATAAAATATCTTAACATTTATAATAAATGTTTACTGGAAAGTATTCCTATGGAGATGAATAAGAATAGGAAAAGTAGTTTTTAAGCTTAAATTGGGCAAATTTACTAATAATACAAAAAAGGAATTATTTAAGCATTTTATGGATTATGAGAAGGATAGCAGGCAAGTACTAGCCTTATGGTGAAAGAGAATATTATAACAAATCAAAATATACTGGAAGCAATTAGCAACCCAGTGCCAGACATTTTGACTGATGCAGACTGAAGCAAGCATGTCCTCACTCTCTCATCCTCCACCTAAGGACCATGCAAAGGATTACACAAAAGAAAATCCTTACTCATATAGAGTGGTAACAGAATTATTTTGCCACCATATATTGACAACAGCGTCACAGTTGTGGTGTCGTCTGACACAGAAATCATAATCACCATGCTGTTGGGACAGCCAGACTCACATTCTGCAGAATTCAACCATGTTACACTCCTGCTCCTTTGCTGTTATAAAATAAAATGTGCACTAATATGTATGTATATAAAATGGAATATATAAAAAACAACAGAACTGGGGAAAATACTATAGTGTGCTTATGGCTGTCTGTCCCTAATCTCTGCCTCCTGCTACTGGAGGAGGCTAGGGTGGAGTTTGTCAGGTTAATGAAGAGATGCCAGTAATGCTCAGCAGAATGGACAATGCTTGTGGCATCACTCACTAACCTGAAATAGTCATGCCAGACCTCAGAAAGGCTCCATCACATTATACCAGCTTGTGCTGCTAAAAATTCCACTGCAGAGAGAAAAGAAAATCATGCTCCTCCTGGCACACTCTACTGGAGCTGTGCATTCCACACCATGCTGTTGGGGAGAGACCTTCATTTAGCCATGGCTACTCTCTTGAGTATACATAAGAAGCAAAATGGTCACCCATTTGCAAATGAACTCACATTTGTATTCACATGTGATGAAACATGTGTCTGCACTCTCTTGCTAGGAATGGATATATTTTGGTAGCACAGCACTGTATATACATGAATCAGCTATAGCTGCTGATAATCTAAGCATTACTTCCCTCATAGGTTCAAATGCGTATACTAGTCTAACAACCACTAGGGCCCTTATAAGCCTAGCTGTACAAACCACATGTGACCCACTAATTTTATTTATATAGGAGATGATTTACTGATTGCCTCTGTCTATCAAAGACATAGAAGCCAAGCCACCAGACCAAGGGTGAATTCCCAGTTATTCACCCATTAAGTTGCACATAAAAAGGGATATGGATGAACTCTACTTCATATGGATGAGTCCCCATTCAAGAGAATGGGAATTCTCTGAGAAACATATCTGTCTCTCCAATATATACTACTTATATTGCAGGCAAAATTTTTTTTTTAATCCAGTAGTTATAATGGCATTTTTTGAGGAGTTGTGCAAATGGTTTATCAAAACAGGGTCTAGGGATGCCCTGTATACCAGACAAAGATCACTTCTCAAAAGACCCTCTGATACCGAGTACAGAGATAGGAATTTGAGGTGATCAGTATAAGACATTGTGCTTATTCCTGTATTGTTTGTAAGGAACCTTTCTGGACATTCCAATTGCTGCATTTGTCTTATCAGGTTCATAACAAAGGGGACATTATACTCTATGATGGGTCTGATGAGGGCCAAATACAGTTGTATGATGACCTGTCTGAACCTAGATGCCATGTCATTGCTTATAAGTTGAGCAACAGAGATGCATTTTCTTACTACCTTTGTCATATGCTGGTCGAAGTCTATGTTACTGTCTACATGAACTCCCAGATCCCTGACTAGTGAGTCAACTTTTATGGGTGTTTTATTGATGACATAGTTTCTCAGGGTGGTAGACTTCCCAAAAGGTACTATTATGCACTTGTTGATATTCAGTTTAAGACATGGCTTTGGCACCAAGATTTTGTCTGCATTAGACCTTCCTGAAGGGTGTTCTCATCTTGGGGAGTTTCAATGACTCCTCCCAGATTCCAATCATCTGTGAACTTGGTCACCCAAAGGCCTTTGACATTGGCTTTGTTATTCAAGAAGTAGATGCCGAAGAGGAGTGGGCCCAGCACAAAGCTCTGGCAGACTTCACTGGTGACCAGCCTCTTTGTGGAGCTGGCCTCACCAATGCTCACATGTACACCATGTAAACTGGTTTACAAAATGGTTAAGTGTCACACCACCATGCGCTTATTTTATGTGCCTGAATTAGTCTTCATTCGAAATGTTCCCCTTTATATGCAGTGCCTACTTCATTTGCATAGAATTTCTAATTTGCATTTTACTATGCATTCAATCGCATGTGATATATACTGCATTATTTTCCTCTTGCAATAATATGCTTCCATTTTTCTGAATGTTCCACACCCTGCATTTTGCTGTTACACCCATATTAACTTGCACAGTGTAATGCAGTATTCATCTAAGAGTAGCAGCCTTTTTTCTGATTGTGTAAGGTACTTCCAAATTTGGAAGAAAGGGTTTGTTCTGGTTTTTTCTATCTTTTCTCTATAATACATAAACATAATTTATCACTACGTAATTGGTATTCTCTGAGACAGACATTTTTGCCACACATGTCTTAAGGGTCTGTACATGCTTCACCAAGGTATACTGGGTCTATATTAGATAAACAAAAGTTTATCTAATCGAACGCTGAAATCATCAAAAATCCAGGATCTCGACATGGTTTTTGAGAGATCGTGGTACAGTGAAGATGGAAATATTTCCCCTTTCCTCACTGTAGCGTGATCTCAGAGTTGGAATATATATTTAGCATGGGGGGGGGCACAGCCCCCCACAATTGCGATTTTGAGTTCCGGGATTTTCGATGATTTCAGCCTTCAATTAGATAAACATTCATTTATCTAATATAGACCTGGTGTGCTGGGCAAACACTTCTTTTTATTGCTCTCTTTTATGGTAACATAGTGATGGGCAATGTTGACATGTGCCAAACTTATGTGTGTTATGCAGAAGTTATAAATATATCACCATTCTTGTTCCTATCATTTCAAATAATTAAATGCCTGTAGATTTACTGGGTATGGCACATATTACAGTTAATCTAGCTGCATGTTAATATGTTAGTCTTTTTCCTGAGAAGTTGAGATTTGCTTTTTTTTCTATTTGCAGTATAGCTTGGTTAGCCCCTGAATGGAAGACATATTCAGTTTTCTTTTTGTGAGTGAGTGTGTGCACAGCACACTGTAGCAGCATTGCGAGTGAGCGTATGCAGCAGTCTTTAGTAGTAGTGTGAGTGAATATATACACAGCACATTTCAGTAGCACTGTGAGTGAATGCATGCAGCAATTTTTAGTACTAGTGTGAGTGAGCGTCTGTACAGCACATTGCAGAAGTATTGTGAGTGAGTGTTTGCAGCAGTCTGAAGTAGTAATATGAGTGAATGTGTCCAGCACTTTTACGTAGTACTCTGACTAAATGCAGTACTGTATAGCAGGAGTGTTTGTCTTACATACTTTCTGCTTTGTTCCTTGACATTTTTCCTAATTCTCTGCCATATCACAGAAAGGATAAATTGGATAAATCAAGAAATTGTTTTCTTTTAGCCCTGTTCCCCAATAAAACATAAGATATGTCTGCAGGTGGGAAATATTATTTATTGATATCAGTGGCGGCTGGTGACTTCAAATCAAAGGGGGGCTGCAGGAAACAGATGAATGGGTGGAGCCAATTGGAAGGGGTGTGACCAACTAGAAAGGGGCAGAGCTATGCTCAAAACCACAAAAAACTGGGACTTTAAATATGCTGCCCTGGGTGCCAGACCATCATTATGAGAGTCCAATCAAGACAAAATGAAGTGGAGAAGAAGAAAGAATATTTCAGTGCAATGGCTACATGACAGCTTACTTAATATCTAGATGGAAACAAAAGGGTTGTGAGGCATGAAAAAATGAATTACTTTTTAAATATATTACTGGAATGCCAGTCAAAATCAAGTATAAAAAAGCAAGCAGCACCCAACTCAAACCACTTCTCCTTGCACTGCAGTTCAATTATAATTCATATTCAGCTTTATAAAAGTGCAAAGTAAAATACTGCCAACAACATGCATTTTCTGAACAATAAGAAGCATAAATCAATAGTATAAAAATATGACAGAAAACCAGAACATTCTGCAAACTCAAGGACAGATGAAAAGACACCGTTTATGTATTTACCTTGGATGGGCTGGGGGGTTACATTTTTATTTTGAATTTTTATTTTAATCATAATCATTTTATAGTTTTTTGATTACATCAAGTCATTATGAAACAGTGATGAGACAATACAAAGAAGAATGAGTATGCTGACCTTAATAAGTGCTCAAATGTCTGCAAGTGGATCAAGAAGAATGACAGAAAATATAAAGCAAGTGACTACAAACTTTAAACCAAAGAAGGCCTAAAAATAGCCTAAATTATTGGTAATGGGGAGGGTGCAAATTAACATAGCGAGGTACAGTAGCCCTTACAGGAATGCTTAAATGTCCATAAAGCAGGACTACAGGTGCGCAGCGTACATATTTTGTATGGAGGAAGGGGGTGGGAGCATGGCGGGGAGGGGTTGAAGGTATATAGAATGTGGTTCCAGTATTATCACATTTCAAATTCTTAACTTTTGTCAAATTAAAATACCACAGGCCTTGGAATGGGTTGGCTGAGTATGATAGCCTGCTGGTTTGCATTTCATGCGAACAGTTTTACCTTAAGTACACATTCTGGTTTTCACTGTCCTGTCATATAGGCTGTTGATACTACTGAACATTTAAAATAGCATCCATACACAGACACAGTATGTATTTGTCTGCAGACTACTGAAACTGGAATAATTACATTAATTTAATTTAAAAAAACTCAAGAAGTAGCAAAGCATCTTTTTGCTAGAATGTTTTCAAATAAAACAGCATTATTTAGCACTTTATTTTACTATTTTTCTAGAAAACGTTTTCACGGGGAAAAAAATCAGCGTTATTTAGCTCTTTATTTTACCATATGTAAAATTAAACAAAAGTAGTACCACTTTATTTTAGCATATGCACTTTAAACAGAAAAGCAAACAAAAGTACAGTTTCATACAATAAGATATGTGCTCAGTTCATGCAAAGCTAAAAGCTTTTTTGTGTCATAATGCAAGTAAACTAGTGTTTTCTGTACAAATGCAGTGGTTGTATTCGTATGCAAAAAAAAAATACAGCGATTAGTCCACAAATTACTTTTATCTCCCAGTTAAGCATGCAGAAGTAAAGCTGCTAGACACAGGACTTTATCAAATAAATAATAGTTTATATTTCTTAAAGCTGCACTAGCTAGACTAGTAAACAACTGAATTCATTTACAAAAACAATATTTGGAAAATTAAGTCAAAGATAAAAGAGTAAAATTGACTGCCACCTTTTAAACTACCCACTGACAATCCATGACCATCGAGTTAACACACTATTCTATAGTTATTCTTGTTTGCAGTCCCAGCATATATTTGAATGCAACATAGAGATGTATGATTAATTTAAAGCAGCTGGTATCTCACATGCATTTGTATATACAGTAAGCCCATTTCCACCTGGGTGTGCAGTATTTATTTATTTACTCATGTATTTAATGTTTGACACCATATTCTACTCATTTGCTCCTGCATGGAAGTAATACAATTGAACATTTTATCTAGTTATCTTTGGCAACCACAGCTGCTGTTTTATAAAATATGTGTCTCCATTTTCTTCAGCACAGAATGTAACACTTCATTATTAATCCAGTATAAAAGTGTACCTTTTTGTTTACTGTCACATGATAATATGCAGCTGTAACTAAACACCATACTTGACAACAATAGTAAATAAACAATAATGCACTTCTTTATTATGCCTACTACAGAAAATAGGGACAGAAGTTAAGTCCATCACCTAAATATAAACAAGCAGCAAAGGCGATTTCTTTTTTTTAATTCTGCCTTACTGGTTTGTACACTTTTACTTTTCATACAGCATATTGGGGAGTGAGCTAGAACCATCCACATGGACATATGTAGTGTATGAGTATGCCATCTGTAGTAGAAATTACCCATGAATTACACAAACATTTTTAAGCACTTACAGAAATTGGTGGATTATGAGAACTACATTTGGGAATAGTGCCAGACAGCCAATTAAGAAACTTTTCTGTACTTCTTATAAGTACCGTATTTGCAACCAGCCCTTACCTGCTCTTTGCATTTTGTATTCCTGACACTTCTTTAACTGGCCTGCATAGTTTTTGAACTCACAGTGTATTCTCCATATCCATAAAATCAGTGTTATTTGTGTGTGTGTGTGTGTGTGTGTGTGTGTGTGTGTGTGTGTGTGTGTGTGTGTGTGTGTGTGTGTGTGTGTGTGTGTGTATATATACTGTTCTCTCTCTTAATTTATCAATCCCATTTCTATTTCAGACAAAAATATAACTTGTTATTGATCTGTTTTGCAGCACGTGTTAAAGGTCTCATATGCATTCTCTTTATTGTTTATAAAAGAAATTGACTATTTAACAAACTCTTTTGGTCATAGGCATCATCATATATTTATTAGCAATCAAAGTTGTACAACAGCAGAACTAACAGAGGACCAAGGTTTTGCCATCACAATACGGTTAAGCACTTTGGCCGTCAGGGTGAGCAACTTCGGAAACAACATAAGTGCTCCTGCAAAGTGCTCTATTTGAAAAAAAACATTCCTGAATATAAAAGCAGACGGGTGCTTCTAGTACAAAACAACCTGCCCTGCCACATGCATGGGGAACAAGAACATTCTGCCTGTCTTTTCCACTATAGCACAGATATGAATATCATTCTTTTACAAGAAGTATAAAAGTTCTGTTTTGGCAACTCAGCTGCAGCACCTCAAAAACACATTGTTACTAGTTACAACACTAGCAATTACACACAAACAATTTACACACCCTCTGTTTCCAGGAACAGTAAGGAATGTCTTACTTCACATTTCGCACTATAGCAGCAGTTCAGCACAAGAAAGTGTGTAGACTAGTGTTTAAGACAGTTAGAGACTTGACCTTTCTTGCCAGATGGGATGTTTCTGGGTATTTATTCAACGCTAATTACACAAAAAAAAAACTGAGCTACCTGTACTACTGACATTAACTTACTTGCGGCAACTGTAGAAGTTATATTTGAAGATTTTATTTTGTCCGATCCTGATCGAAGTTTGAAGTTACGAACTCTGATCAAACCAAATTACCATCTGCTGCTACTGTTTCTTGCTTTTTCCCAGCATGCAAAGTGCAGGAAGAGCGCAAGAACCATTCAGTGGCCATCCAGCCATCCACGTCACCTACGTGATTGCTGACATGGCAGTCAGATCTCCTTCCACACTATAAACACCAGAAAATATTTGAACCTTAGATCTTAATCACAGAACTTTAACTGCAGACCTGATTTTCTAGTGGCAACATATAAAGCCCTTCCAATGGTCTTTAATTGTATTTGATTAAAACACTTCACTCTTTACATCCTGCTAGACCACAATTTCCAAAACCAAGTGACTGTTATTCTTCTCCAATCATCCAAACTCCTTATGGAATTGGAGTAGGGAGCTTGCCTGCTTGTGGAGCCAATATTAATGTGTCCAGATGTAAAAGGCATACCCCTGGATTCTGCAAGCCCTGCACGGTGTGCAGAACTAGGGCAGGAGCTCCAGCAGGCAATATGTCTGCTGTGCGATCCAGGAATAACCTGTAGGGGCATGCACGAGTGCTCCTGCACTAGTCCTGCACAAACTCAGCCCCTGTATGCAAATTACCCCATTTGCAGGAGAAATCCATGCAGATGAGGTGAATTTGCGATCCAGGAATCTGCAAACCGGTCATGCAGGACTAGTGTAATCTACAGAAATGTACTTTGCCAGTAAGGGAGTACATTTCTGCAAATTACAAAACACAGCTATGACAGCTCTAAATAAGGGTGGGAGTGTGGCCTAATGGTTAAGGTGTTTGCCTTACAAACACAAAGTACAGCGTTTGAGTCTCACAAGGGATAACTGGCTAGGCTTAAAATGGCTCACAAGGGCAGTTAGCCTAGTACTAATCTATGAATCTATAAGGGGTGTATATCATGTATAAAGCATGCCAATGGCCAACTATAAGGCCATTGTCATGGAAAACACTTGCAAAAAAAATCAACTTTTATTTTATTTTTCAGCCGATCTCGGCTGTTTAAGCATAGGACAGTGGCATGCAAATGGGATTGGGGGAAAATAAGAAAAGAATACCTTAAATAAGCATTATAAACAAAATCACTATTCTGCCATTATACTCAATGGCAGGCAGAAGACAACATGACCAGTGTATAGTGGTTGCTAAGGGGGGAGGCTCAGTGTGGGACATGTAACTATGCATTAGCAGGCAATCCTATGCAAATGAGGGGAATGATAGTGAATCCCAGATTTCCCCTGCATGCTAGGCAGCTCCCAACAGTTTAAGAGCAGGAATAGCTTGGTGCAAGCCAAGGAGATTGCTGACATCATAGGGGTGTGTGTGTGAGGCATACTATAAGCGGATTGGAGCCCTATGGCTTGGAATTTGCTCCTAGCTTAGCACAGCTAAGCAAGGGGATGTGTCTTAGGCCGCCTAGCACTCTTTACATTGCTTAAGCAGGTGTGCGCGCTGTGCACCAGGTTTTAAAGGAAAAAAAAAGTAAACCAGGAAATAGCACATTTGAGCAGTGTGTTTGCGCAGTGCGCCCCGAGCTTAAACAGCAAGGCAATGGGAAGGGAAAACAGCAGTAGGAAGGTAATCTATGAGAACTAGCATAGCTGGCAGGTGAAATGTATTAGAATCAGCCAATTAAACAGGCAGGCGGCAGACCAGCCCAGCACAGAACACTACTATAAACCATGCAAACACCTTTCCCTCTGGTTTTTCCCATACTCTACACCACCAGTGTAGACATGCGGGGAAGTTTTAACAAACAAAACAACAAAATGATAGGGGCTGCAATAGCTATCATACAAGAACATGTGGAAGAGACTGAGGGTGGTGAGGATGTGAATGCTGTTGACCAGCCCACAGTGAGGAGATGGAGAAGAGTGTACAGACCCAGGGTAACCTACCAGGGGCTACATGAGCAGGAGATAGTGGAGTGCTATAAGGTGGACAGGAACCTCTTCCAGCAAATTGCTGAGCTATGCTGGCCATGCCTGACACACAGAACTAACAGAGGGGAACCCATCCCAGTGTATACCAAGGTATGTGTAGGCCTAAGAATACTAGCCACAGGTACCTTCCAAATGCCAACTGGGGATATGATGGGGATCTCACAGACATCAGCATCCATATACACCACCAGTTCCTGGATGCCATGTCAGCACATGCCGGTGAGTACGTATATTTCCCCAACACCCATGAGGTGTTGGACAGCAATATGCAACTGTTCCACCAAATAGCAGAATACCCTGAGGTAGTGGGTGCTATAGACTGCATGCACATATGCATCAAAGCCCTAGTCAGTGAGCGGGGTATGGTCCATCATCCCCCAGTAGGTGACCACAAGGGCTTCCCCTCCATCAACTGCCAGGTCGTGTGTGATGCCCAGGGAATAATAATGAATGTGAGTGCTGGCTGCCCTGGAAGCTATCATGATTCCCACATCTGGCATCTGACACAGCTGTACCAGAGATTTGCCAATGGGGACATCCCTTATGGTCACCTAATGGGGGATGCTGGCTATGCACTGGAGCCATGGCTGATGACATCTATCAGAAATGCACACACACCCAAACAAGAACTGCATAATGAGGCACATGCACAGACCAGAATTATAATAGAGCATGTGTTTGGTATGCTCAAGTATGGTTCCGGTACCTGGACACATCAGGTGGAGCCTTGCAGTACTCACCAGCTACATGTACCCAAATTGCCATCGTATGTGCCATGCTACACAATATAATCCTGCAGAAACAGCTGCAGCAGGAACAGCATGGGGCAGGGCCACACAGACCCCCACCATTGCCAAGGCCTGCACAGGCACAGAGTGACTCAGAGGAGGAACAACCTGAGCCTGTCCCAGTAGGCAGAAGCAGGCATGCCCAGTATGCCCTGGCCATGGCAAAGAGGCAACGCATAGCACATACACTGACACAGGAGGGACCCAGGGAATGACACCTCTCTCCTCTGCCGATGCCAAACATGACACTACCTGTGCTGAACCATATATAGGGAGTGTACTATGTGCATCCAACATAGGCAGCCCTGCAGCATCACCCTCAATACTGGGACACCCACAAGGTAAGTCACTCAACCTACCAATTGCCGAAGGGAGTAGAATGTGTTGTTACCTGTATCTATGGTATAGATGTGAGCATGCAAGGAACTCGGGTGGCTGAATGGTATGGCAGCAGATAGTAGACACCTATAGTGGCACCATAAGATCTGTAACAAATACAGATGTCACCATAGTAGTCATTCATACACAGGGCAACAAAACTCACTGCAAGAAATGGGCTGGGCCACATGTGTGTCCATAAGACACACATGCCAGTCAGAGAGGTTTACATACCCAACAATAGTCTCAGCCAGGAGGACAGGTGTAGACAAACACAAACAAAGTCTGTGCCAAGGCCTCTGAATTATGTCTATGGGTAACCCCCCCCCCAGCCTACACAGACAGACTACATCAGGTCAGGCAGTGAGATGTTAGTTCTGAAGGGTAGGAAGTCAGAAACTGATATGTAGGTCAGTCAAAGCTAAGACCTATAGTGCACCGCTATGCCTCTAGTCAGCATGATAGGTTAGAATACAGAATGAAATGGAGTACCTGACATACCAGTGCAGACATAGCAAATGTGTACAAGTGTCAGGTGTGCCCCCCAATCATATGTAGAAATGTAGAAACAGTCAGGTGTGCCCCCCAATCCTGTGTAGAAATGTAGAAATAGTCAGGTGTGCCCCCCACTCCTGTGTAGAAATGAAGTAACAGTCAGGTGTGCTTCCCTCCCCAAATCCTGTGTAGAAATGTAGAAACAATCAGGTGTGGCCCCCCCAACCCTACTTAGACATATAGTAATAGTCAGGTGTGCCGCCCAAATCCTATATAGAAATGTATTACTGGTCTGGTGTGCCCCCCCAATCCTATGTACACACATTGTAACAGTCAGGTGTGCCCCCCAATCTGATGTAGAAATGTAGTAACACTCAGGTGTGGCCCCCCAATCCTGTGTAGCAATATAGAAACAGTCAGGTGTGCCCCCCATATTCTATGTAAACATGCAGTAACAGTCAGGTGTGTCCCCCCAATCCTATGTAGAAATGTAGTAACATGTATGTGTAGGTATAATACCAGTGGAGTACAGATGCCCAGAGGTGGCCAAGGTAGCAGGATAGATTGTAGCATTTGTACAATATGCAGGTATGTGTGTGTTAGGTTGGGTTGGTGTGTGTTTCATATTGTGTGAGAGTGGTCAGTATGTATGCATGTTGAAGTATGACGTGGTGGCCATTGCCCACTACTGCTGATGATAGGGCCAAGTCTTCACAACTGCAGTGCCAAAGGCAAGTCCCACTAGTATAATGCATGCTAGCAGTAAGCCCTTGTAAATGTATGGTGGTAATATGTGTCACCATCTGAAAGACTGAATTGGCATGGCTGTTGGGCTAGATATACAAGCAGTACACAGGGGAAGGTACCCCAGACATGCAGTATATAATGTGTAACTGTGAAATGGACACACCCTTGGAATTGTACATACAGGTATGCATCACATTATCTGGGCCTGTAGTAGGGAATACCAGTGCCGTCTGCCCGAACACTTGCAGTTCACAAAGGTAGTAAGACTGATGTATTGGGAAACAGCTGATGTACCTGCACATGCCAGCATAACTGGAATGACCCATGCATATCTGTGCGTCAGATGCAAGTAGTGTCCATAACACACATGCACCCAGCTCACCCAAACACCACCCACAGGTACCTCAGGTCATATCTCTGCTGGTGGGAATGGGTACATTATGACCCCCACCTGTATATGGCAATAGCAAAAGAATGCAGCATGCAGTGCATGTGTCCCATGCAGGTGTGTCCTTATCTGTAAGTAGCACCCTGCTAACAGCCACACCACCTGATCAATACTGATAGAAAGTATTGGCATGAACACCTAGCACACCTACCCTGTCACCCCAGGGGAATATACTGTATGATGGTCTGAGACTGTAGAACTGACAGAATGCAGCAGCCTGCCACAGCTGGCCCATCACCACCAAATGACTACAGGCCTCTGCCAAAAGCCTGTGTCTCACACATACTGCCAATGCATGTTATGTCATGGACACCCAAATAACAACATAACACACTCCACATATGCCATATGCAAGGCCATGTGGACAAACCACAGTAACATGTCCACCATGTCCCACTGCATGAACTGTGGACCAACACCAAAACACAGCTGTAATGAGGTGATAACCTTAGGGAAATTATCAGGGAATTTATGCATAATGTATAGAAGATGATAGAATAATAGAAGGGGTTGGGAGCATGGGCAGCATGGAATGTGCAAGGTCCGACACACAGCTGTGTGCACACACTATCCCTGGCTGCAAACATATCAATTGGTGGCTACAAACCTGCCTGTACACCACAATAGGGGTAATGTCCTGACTCATAGCCCCTGCCTCTGGGTAACATGTGTGAATCTGTACAGTTGTGAGGTATTGCACAGCAAGATAAGGCCATACTGTCATGTCAATGGATGTACAAGTACGGGATCCTCTGCCAGCATTGCACCAAGGTGCTGAACTGGATGCACAGACCCAACAGCAAGTGTCTGCAGCTCCCTTCCAAAATGGCATAACTTACCATGAATATGTAGGCGTCATCACGGTGAGCAAGAATGTCCACCTGACAGTACTTGAGGACATAAAACATCACAGTGTATAAAAGTACACATGTCTGAATATCTCTGTTAACACCAGTACCATGTAGCAGAAGCAGCACAGAAAAAATCACCTACAGTACACACTATCCCTTGCACAGTTTGTCCCCATATTGCCTAATGACCTATGAATACCCTGTAGAAACAGTTTGCAACCTGTAGGTGTACAACACAAATGTCTGCACAAACTACCTGGAATGGATCCATACAATCAATACAGAAGGTCATACTGGGCATACTCACACACTTAGAGAAATGAAGGCAATGTCATACAATAACATACTGAAAGGTGATACTGGGCATGTTCACACACTTAAGCAAATGAAGCCCATGTCTGAAAACAACAGTGGACCACACATATCTGACAATTGCAGATGTTAGGGCATACACTCCTCAGTATAAACCAGTCATGCTTTGCACACACATTGGATAGGAATACAGACATATACCAAGGACAAGACACTATAGTAAGCCAAAAGTAGACATACAAAGATGTGTGGAAGACAGTGACTGTGACAACGAGCAATCCATCATGAGGCCTGTCCCACCCAGCACACAGCCAAATGGCTACAACCATATGATGTGAAAATGTAACTCACTGTAGAAATTAGCCACTGGTATCCATCAGCATTACAGACTATGTAGTGCAGGTGCTAGCTGTGAAACATGACTGCACAAGGCAGTAGTAATCTAGCAGCTGTATACACATACCTGCAAAATATAACTCTCATTGTGCCTGCATGTGGTGTGTTAACCTCTAGATGAATGGGTTATGGCCCATGCACACACACTGCCCTCCCTATAGCCCTACTATGACAAGCCTGCTGATATCATTCACTTTGAAATGCACCTTTGGGGATGGCATAACCCAGTCATCTCTGTGGCGCATCCTAAAACTGCATAATGCTGTACTGCAATAAACTAGTTAGGTAGGAGTTCTAATCCCAGACAAAACAACTGTTTGTGTGTATATGTCTTTGCCTGTGTAGGGAGCAATGCTTTTTAGGCTAGTCATGTTCACTACAATTCAAATGCCCTACTTTTGCAAGGCTGCTGATGTCATTCACTGGGAAATATACCTTTGGGAAAGGTGGTGCCCAGTAATCTCCATGGCGCATCCTATAACTATGTACTGTTGTATTGTGATAAAGTAGTTATGTAGAAGTTCTAATCCCAGACATGACAAGTGTGTGTGTGTGTGTGTGTGTGTGTGTGTGTGTGTATGTGTGTGTTTGTGTGTGTGTCTGTCTGTCTGTGTAGGAAACAATGCTTTTTAGACTAGTCACACTCACTACAATTCAAATGTCCTACTTTGGCAAGGCTGCTGATGTTATTCACTGTGAAATACACATTTGGGAAAAGTGCAGCCCAGTAATCTTTTTTGCACATCCTATAACTGTGTAATGCTGTAGTGTGATAAACTAGTTTGGTAGGAGATCTAATCCCATACATGCCAACTGTGTATGTGTGTGCACCTCTGTCTGTGTAGGGGGCAATGCTTTTTAGGGTAGTCACACTCACTACAATTCAAATGCCCTACTTTGGCATGGCTGCTGATGTCATTCACTGAAAATACGCCTTTGGGAAAAAAGTAGCCCGGTAATCTCCGTGGTGTGTTCTATAACTGCGTAATGCCATAGTGTGATATAGTGTTTTGGTAGGTGTTCTGTTCTCACACATGGTAAGTGTGGATGTTTGTATGTATGTTTATATGTCTGTGTAGGGAGCAATGCTTTTTAGGCTAGTCACACTCACTATAGATCAAATGTCCTACTTTAGCAAGGCTGCTGATGCCATTCACTGTGAAATACACCTTTGGGAAAAGTGAAACCCAGTAGTCTCCATGGGAGATCCTATAACAGCATAATGCTGTAGTGTGATATAGTACTCTGGTAGGGGTTCTATTCCCACACATGGCAAGTGTGGATGCTTGTGTGTGTGCGTCTATGTCTGTGTAGGGAGCAATACTTTTTTGGCTAGTCACACTCACTACAGATCAACTGCCCTACTTTGGCAAGGCTGCTGATGTCATTGACTGTGAAATACACCTTTGGGAAAGGTGTAGCCTAGTAATCTCTGCGATGCATCCTATAACAGCAAAATGGTGTAGTGTGATACAGTACTCTGGTAGGGGTTCTAGTCCCACACATGGCAAGTGTGGATGTTTGTGTGGGTGCATCTATGTCTGTGTAGGGAGCAATGCTTCTTAGCCTAGTCACACTCACTACAATTCAAATGTCCTACTTTGGAAAGCTTACTGATGTCATTCACTGTGAAATATACCTTTGGGGAAGGAGTACTCCAGTAATCTCCATGGTATGTAGTGTAATTAACTAGTTAGGTAGGAGTTCTAATACCAGACATAGCAGGTGTCTGTGTTTTTCATTCATATCCTGTGTGGAGGTGGATGTAAGTGTGTAACAACTGTAATCATTGTGGAATGGGTTTTGCAAATTTCTTATATGGTGGTCCTATTATATGTCACAATGTCCACCTTACAAGGATAACAGATGTGAAATTGCCGAGAGGCTGTGGTGCAAATCCATACACCTTCACTTGACATCAAGGCCGGGTGAACAAAGTTAGCAACCCTTGTATTACCCAGAGAACACTCTCAACCGATGTCTCATACACAAACACACTTGCCTAGGCAACAACTGCTATGTTGGTAGTACCCTGCATATTACCCACAGATAGGAACCATGGTGTGATTGCAGTGGACTACAGAGGGCATGGCACCCTGTCCATCAGTACAATAGGCACATACATGCAGACAGTGAGCCTTCACTATGTTCCCCACTTGATACCTGCAACACCTGTGGTGCCATCAAATGTGACCCACAAAGGACATACCATGCCTTAAACACATGCCCTGTATGGACAAATGCCACTGACACCAGGGAATACCTGTATCATGCTATCAGTGTAGGTGTAGGGTCAACCTGCTGTCCATTACCAGTTCCGACACATGAGGCCAGGACTGGCACATCTGATGATAACAATCTGTGTACACAACATGGGCCAGACACCCCAGGTACAGTTCTACATGTTACTGTAAATGCATGTGGGACGTGTGCACATCCCAGAAACCATCCATGCCATGGACTAAGGAACACACACATGGCAAGCAATGCACATCAATCGCCACACACAATAGTTACCCAGGTGACTGGATGGTGAATACAATATCCACCTGTGTGGGCCAATCCAGACACTACACCCCTAAGCCACACTGCAGACCATTGTCATGTGGCCTGATGCAAAGGTATTCCCATCACCTAGCCTTGTATAGCCTTCTGGCACAGTCAGCCACTACACACCCATGAAGCAATGCACCCATGCTTGTCAGTACTGGCACCCTGTGTCAGTGTGTGTGTGTGGTGTATGATGCTTTTGACTACATTCACACTCACTACAACCCCCTTTGGCATACTGAAGCATGCTGTCTGATGTCAGACACATCCACATACCCTTTGCCCATACAATCTCCGGATAACCTCTGTGGTGCAGGTGATACCTGCACAGTACTGTATTGTGGCTAACTAGTGAGGTGGTGTATTCCTGACCCTGCCAAGTGTGTCAATTTGTGTGGATCCCTGAGAGAGTGTGGCTGTGTTGACGCTGACACCTGTTCATGTGGACAGGCACATGTACTACACCTACCGTATCACTGCCATATCACTGTTGCGGATGCCACTCACCATCACATATACGTTTGGAGAGCTCCTCAATTTGTAATCAATGTGGCACATCCAATAGCTGCATAGACATGTGATAGCAATACATAGTCAGTCAGGGGTTTGATACCCTGTACGTTTAGGTGTGTGACACAAACATGCTTAGGTTTTACTCCCCCACCCCCTTCCTGACTTATCTTTGCCTCTATCTGCATCTCTGAAACCCTGTCTGGTGGATGTGGAGACTTACACCTGCTTTGCCTAAACAGCAGCATGTGTTTTGTAAATGATGCTCATGATCAGCTGATGGCCTCTGCACGAATTGCAGCCCTCCTGTAGCTGATTGCATGTGTAACAGCTGTGGTAACATTCTCATAGCCAATTGCATGGAAACACACTCCAATATCTAGGTGTTGGGCCTTTTCATTCACTGTGAGCAGGACATAGATCTGGTGTTCGGCAAACAGCATCACAGATGGATTGAGGATTTACCTCTAACAATATACACTGTGGAAACAGACCAACACACAGGAGGGGGGTGTGCCTGACATGACTACAGTATGTAAGTGTTCCTATTCTGCATTTGGAGTAATGTTGGTTTAAAAGGGTGTGTGTGGATATGGCTGGTCTACATGTTTTAATACCTGTCATGACAGTGCTATGTTTCTGAGGAAACCCACATCTGTAGGGTCATCTGCAGAATGGGCAGCATGTGGTGTCTTTTGTTTCTTGTGTTACTCACAGAGCACCTATCTGTGAACTGCAGAAGCATAGTGTGAGGATTGCAGTCAGTACATGGTGACAGACATGAGAGTTACTGACTTCATATCCCTCATAGGACATATGTCACAATAAACCCTGTTACAACAGTAAATGTATGAGGTTATCAGAGCAACATGTCAATATTGGCCCTGTGTTTGTGCCTCCAGCCACAACTCTGTCAACCTGTGTACATATGTCATATAGTAAGAGGTGCATATTTTCTGTACACCATAGTTTATTGACATCATATCTGATAACAAGCCAGTGAGATATCTGACTATGACACATGTTACGTATAGTAGGGGTTATCTTTGAGGACATAACCTGGGCATTCTGTGGTTGTGTGTGCATTACTGAGGTCTGTGTACTTATGCTGATTTTTGACAGTGTGTGTATTGTGAATATGTACCTTGGCCTGTGTACAGACTGTGGTAGATGTCATTGTTCTTGGTCCTGTTCTATCTGATGTTACATGCTGCTCCACTGTATGTTACCCTATTGGCTTACATGTTTGTAGGGCCAAACACACACATGTCCCATACCACAGACAGGCACTGGACCACACTGTGTAGTGGCCCAGTATATGTAGGGTTAGTGTGTGAATCGCACATATGAGGATGGTGTTGATCAGAAAGTCTATATAATGTAATATTATCTAGCTACCATATGTGGCTGTGACTGTGTTCACACTGGTTGTGGTTATGCACTTTCACACAGGTGTCTGTTACTCTGTGCTCTGACTTGCCAGTAGAGCCTGCTATATAGGCAGGTGCAGGTGTAATCCCCCATAAGAAATGTAAGCCATTGTTGTGGCAGTCTGCCAGTAGCCTGCACAGTGCTTTGTTACATGCCTAGCAGCTTAGTGTACTTACCCAGTGTGATGTTATGTCCAGATAATTGCCAAATGTACTGATGCAAGGCCACCTTAACAGTCATGGATGTCAGACAAAGCAGTGGGATGCTGTAGAGATGTATGTCACTAACCAGTGGGTAGTGTGTGGACATGGCACCTCTGTATCAGTGGTTATTATGTGTCAGGACAGACAGGGGTGTGTGAATGTATAACCTATGGGGGAAATGTATACCAGTATTTACATGATATACCCATCTACATGACTGTTAATGTCCATATTGTTAGGCTTGGTCCACATGTCTTGCACTAAGGGGTTCTGCATACCTCTGGACTGACCAGAGTGTGTCAGACATTCCAATTTATTGGCCATATCTCTGCTGTAGTCCACAGGATCATTACTGTGCTAGCAGTGGTACTGTACTATGATGTCCTTAGAATGTATGTCAGTAGCCAATGGTGCACTTGTTAAAATCAGATGTGATCTCCCACACACAACATGTCTGTTAAGATAACTCCTATTACAGTAGCAACAGTCTACATATATACTTACAATACATACCTGACATCCCCTTGCACTAAGAGTTTGGGACTAGTGGAGCTGAGGTAGGGTTCCACTCCATGTTCAGGACATATGGTGGACATATACATATATATAATTATCCATATATCTATATAGATATATATACATATACATATCGACGTACATAGATGGGTATGTATATATACATATATATATATATATATATATATATATATATATATATATATAAAATCACTTTGATATATACATATACACAGCAATATATGTTTACACATATACAGATAGAGATGCATATGCACATATATTTATGGATATCTACATATATAGACAGTAATTGGTATATTAGAATAGATATGTATGCACATATAGTTATAGATATGTACATATATATCTACATAAATAGGCATAGCTGTACACATAGGATGTGCATACATATATAGCTCTATATATATATATATATATATATATATATATATATATATATATACTTGCAGGTGTGCCTGTTGTCAATACTACATAGGCATAGCTGGACTCTCAGGCCTCCCTGTTGTATCCATGGTGGGTGAGCTGTGTCACAGTATATAACCACTACTGTGTAATGATCCGACATGTGGAATGTAACTGTAGACTACCGTCTGTATAGCACGTTAGTGAGGGCTTCTGACATATAGTTATGGCATACATATTGTTGTCAAATGTCTATCTGTCAACACCTTCATCATACTGCAAAGCTACATGCCAAGCTGATGACTGTCAGTCCCTGTACAGATGTGCAGATGGTAGGTATCCAGCTGGGATATGTGCAGACAATGTAAGCTTGATTGACACTGACATGTCTGCCCAGCTGTGTAAGAACTGGCACATATAGGAGAAAACACCATGTAGGCAACACATGCCATAGCTACCTCCACTACACCACCACAGTCAACAGACCATGCTTGGGTACAGATCTCCATCACAGACACTAACTATGTGTTGTAATGCATGTTGCATACATGTCAACTTGATCACCTCAGTGACCATGTGCAGGAGGCACCTGAAGGATTGGCTGATGAATGTCACTCTCACCATGAGGGTCACCACAGTAGTATCTGGCAATAGACTGCCTGCTGCCACATGGCAGTTGGCAAGATACCACTGTACACACAACCCCCTACACAACCCATCTCTCCTTGGACAATAGCTAGGTACACAGCTATGACCACCAGCAGCGATGCACCCCCAGTACTGACACATGTGTATGTGTGCATGACTGAGTACAACAGTGTCTGTGTGTTGTCACACCTGTACTTGGGAATTCCATGAGGGCCTTCACAACCACCGCAACACCCATTGCCATAGTCAGTTGTGGCTGCTGCTGTATGGAGCATTACATGAACCCTGTTAAGCTCCTCTACATACTGGCTATATGAGCCTTGCAGTACCAGCACAACAGTTTTGTACAAATGGGTTGATAGGCATGGAATACCCTTTGTGTTTTGGCAAGTGTGTGTATGTGTGCATGTCCGTATATCTGTTGGGTACAGCATTCCGAGGCCACATACTCCTATTACAATACCCATTGTCACACAGTAGTGCAGATAGTGTTGTTGCTGCCCATAGGTGAGGCATGACAATGCAACACCCTGCTATGCATGTGGCATGTGCATTAAATGCATATCCCTGTAATACCACTGTTGGGATATGCAATGGGTTGTATCACAGTCGTGGCCAGTGTGTGATGGTGGGTAAGTCAGCATGTCATCATGGGTTTCAGGGAGTACAATATCCACTGGTGGATGTGGGTGCTGTGTACACTGTCTTTACACCAAGGTACACCCGGTATATGACCCATGTACCACGTTATGGTTACCACTGTCACCATCAACCATACAGGTAACTAATACCACAATCCAGGCCAGTTATGCATGTGCTGTGTGCAGCCTACCTGTAACACATTGGGCACACGGTCAAGTTAGTTAGCAGTGATAGGCCCAGGTCTCTCAGATGTGTGTCTGCCTGTTATGTGTCTGTCAATGTGTATATGAAGGTATGTTACACTATGTAGTCTCCATATACACCCATTACATCCCCCTTTAGCATACTGTACATGTCTGGGGATGTTCTGGATGTAACATGTAACCTAGAACACCCCTCACCCTAAACACTGTGTGGTGTGTGCAATGAAAGCCATATACTTCAGTACCACTAAATATCAAGGTAGGAGTCTAGTCCCAGTGTTGCCAAGTAAGAGTGTGCGTGTATGTGGATGGGTCTACATCAGGTTGCAGATTATACACATCCTAGCAGGTCACCTATCCATTTGGCACAGGAAATAACTGTTATACAAACCTGTGACATGTGTTCAATAGTACCCCAGATATGTCACAGCCATGGTGTCACCACAGTGTCATACCCCATTGTGGAATATGACTGCAGACCATCCTCTTGCTGATACATGTACACCCACAAAACAAATGGCTATCATTATTGAGACTACAATGAACCAGTGTTACTAACAGCTGTAATGCATCATTGCTGGACATCTATACTACCTGACATATATGCGTTACACTTTACTCCTTACAATATGTTACACTGCAGTACTGTGGTACACTGTAGTACAGTCACCATGTGCATCAGAACCATATTAGCCTGTTCCTGCTGCTTTGATGGTATGGATAACAGGGATGTGGCACAGGTATCATCATATGCACCGGGTGTGTTGTTGGTTTGCCAGAGGCCAAGGGTGGGCCATGCATTTGACACCATGTGTGTGGGAGAGGGGTGTACTGTGGTGAACTGGGCATGGTGATGTGGTGTGTGTAGGTATGGGGTCACCCTAAGTGTGTTCGTATATTGTGTGGATATGCATGCACACAGTTCTGCCATGTGGCTGCCCTACACAGGTGTTTATGGACAGCTGCAGACCATACATGGCAGGGTGTGCAGTTCACTGCCTCTGGCCATGGACACATGGACTGTGCCTGTCAGGGGTTCCATGGGAACATCCAGGTACAGGCTTCGATGTGCTACTCTCACCTGAGGATGAGAAATGTCCACTGGAACCAGATCCCTCCTGGGACTGGCCAGGACCATGTGCTCATGGTCTGCTGTGGTGTGGCAAGGTCAGCACACTACCCCGCAGTGCTGCAGCTGATACTGCCACTATGGGAGCCCCTTGGTGTCATAGCATGTCCACACTGACTGCCAGCTGTTGGTGTTGCTGGCCTACATCCACGTGGCCATCGGCACACTCCCACCACATGTTCAAGCACTGACAGACCACGGTCGATGAGAGCTATCATCTCACTGGTCCATCTATCCACAAGCTCAGTTAATGCATGGATGGCACCAGCCAGTTTGTGGGTGTTGTCACTTGTAGATGTGAGAGCAGCTCTCTGCAGCCTCAGGCCCTGTGTGGTGTAATGTTCAATACATTCTTGCACCACTATGACAGCCTGAAACATGCACCTGCTGGTACCAGCTGTGTCGCGTCTGCCAGGGGCATGATGACCAGTGGCCCTACCATGAGTACCCTGGGACATCTGCCTATGTGGTGCCCTGGCAGACATCCAGCTATGCCTGCTGGGACCAGACACATTTGGCATGGTTACCACACTTTTCTGTGCACTGCCACCAAACGCCAGCTGTCCCTCAGCTATGGCCACTGGTGATGGGTTTGTATAGGCACTGGAAATGTGTGCAGGGCTGGGGTGGCTAAAAAGGGATGTCAAATGTTGGTGCTATTTTGGCCCCTGACAACCCCACCTGTGCCTCAACAGTACTATCATCATCTTCAGTGTCTGTATGGACACCAACATCAGATAGCATGCAGGAGGGACCCTGACCCACCTCGCTACCTCTGGGTGAAAACAATAAATGCACTTTAAAACCTGTACAATATTGCATAGCAGTACACCCACACACACACACACACACACACACACACACACACACACACACACACACACACACACACACACACACACACACACACACACACACACACACACACACACACACACACACACACACACACACACACACACACACACACACACACACACACACACACACACACACCACCGTAATACCTACCTGTCTGTGACTTTACAGACAGTCACACGTATATTTCCATGTGTTCCCCATCCTGCATCACACTTGGTAACATACACACATTGATACCACTCATTAACACATCAGTCTTCTAAATGCCTAGACAAGTGATCACAACACAAGACCTGTTACTACATTACCTGCCTGACCTGTGTGTCATGGTATTAGATGGCCTCACTCCTGTCATTATGTGTTCACCCTGTGTATGTCTGGGCATTATGAGCATGGCCCTTATATGTGTGGGCTGCTATGTTCACTGCATAATATCACACACTGGAGTATCATGTGTATGTATTGCTCAGTACATGCCAGATATGCTGCTCAGTCAGCCTATCATGTGACAACTGTAATATATGGATACACACCCTGGTGTTGTCTAGTACTTCCTCAATGCATTTGTAATGCTGCGTACATGACTTGTCAGTCACCTCTATGCTGAATGCAATATTAAGTGTATACCTAGTGTCTGCCTTCCCTCTCAATGCCTGTTCCAAGCTACAGACATTATTATACTATCGGCTGTCCTGTGATTACATACATGACAAGTATTCTTGGTGTGTAATGTGGCAGTCCATGTCCATGTACTGCACGATCCCAAAGGGAGGTAATGCTTTATGAACAGCCCCACAATCACACATGTACATACATGGCCACCCACACAAACACACACACACATGCACACATTCATCCTACATGCATTAACCTTCCTCCACATCACCAGAGTGACCCCACAGACAAACAAACTACCCACCAGGATGCACACACACACATAAAGGTGAGGTTGCACAATGACAGTACACACAGTCCTCTTATTACCCATCTGTCAACATGCATAACATATGGTACACAACAGCATGCAGTGCAGCTATAATCAATCCATGCTAGCTACAGTATACATGTGTGTAATGCATGTGCTGTGTCACTAGGTGATGCCCCTTCCCCTGGATACCACTGCATCCATGTACACAGTATTGCTGTACACCTGTTCTGCCCCCTGCCATGTACTGTGTAGTACACCTCACACAGTGTATAACCCATTGCTGAATGTGTAGTACTGTATAAGTTATGTCAGCTTTAATGCCCATAGACCCTATGTTTTTCAGCAACACATACCTGGGATGATATGTGGACTGATGTCATTTGCTACTGCCTGATGTCTGATTTACAGTTCTCAACATCAGCGGACCATGTATGGCCAATCCAATACTATTACACTGACAACCATCAGAGCATACTGTGGCTATGGGGGGTTTACAAACCCTTATTGATATGACACACCCATTCTTGATCTGCCATAGGACCACATCACCGCATATCTTAACAGTACATGAGCCAGATATGTGACATATGTCCTGTACTTTCACATGCAGTGTTTACGTGATATGTTAGGTGTGCAGATGCTGACCACGATGCTTACACTCTGTGTGTGCATATGTGTGCACACCCTTATCATGACGGTTTGTTGCACCTATTGTTATGTGTACTACAGCAGTCACTACTCCTGGCAGGGGTATACTAGCATGTGCCATCTGCATTTGCCAGTGTATGTTCAGTCTGCCCTACACATGTCCCCCTAATCTGCATGATTGCAAGGTCTACTCATGTGCACATCCCTCGGTGTTCATACACTACAATCACTATTGCTATGGGGGTAGAGTTACATCTACCACAGTTCCTGAACCTGAATATGTGCAAATACAGCCATTATGAGCATTCTTAGGATCCCTGCTGCAGTGCACTGGTGTGTCATGCTGACAACCCCCCCCCCACCTTCAGCCTTTTTGCAGATGCTTGACAAGTAAAAGCTTTGGTAAAAACTCTGTACCTATGAACTACCACATAGGTGGTAGTCTACTTAACACCGAAAGTGTGATAAGAGACCTTGGGACACAGGTGGACAGTAGTCTCTCCTTTGATAATCACATTGTCACAGTGGTCAGAAAATCCTTCTAGGTGGCACACCTCATCACAAAAGGTTTCTCATCTAGAAAAAACGAGGTCATTGTTCCCCTCTACTCATCACTCATTATACTCATTATAGAGTACAGCGCCCCTTTTGCTATGTACCTCACAAGACATCTACAAATACTGGATAGGCCACAGAAATACCTCACAAAGAGGATTACTGGCCTCAAACAGATGCCCTACACAGACCGTCTCAAAAAACTCCAACTTTACTCTGTCACAAATCGCCTACTCAGAGGCAATCTCTGACTAACATACAAAACTATGTCAAACCCAGAGCTGTTGGACATGCTCCACTTGTAGAAATCCCAATCCATCTGAACTACATGCTGTAAGGACCTAAACTTTTTCACCACAATAAACAGAACATGCTGGAGGGATAGATTCCTGTCACAGAGACTTCCCATTCTCGGAACAGACTACCTATCTATGTCAAACAGAGCTCCTCGTTAGCACTCTTTAAGAAAAATCTTGATGATTGGATGGGAAATAGGAAATTCACCCCGGGGATCACGTCTGTGCCTCTGCGCAACAGGGGCACAGGAAAATAATTTTCTTGGGTGGTGAAAGCCAGGGTACCTTTTTGGCTAGGCTTATATAGGCCCTAGAGCCAATAGCCTAGTACATACCTATGAACCTATAAGTAAGGCCTACACATGTGTGTCACTTTTCAGTGTCCAATACACTGAACACCACATGTTACAGCCTATTCACAGCTGATAATGTGGACCGCAGTAATACCTTATGCCATAGTGTAACTCTGCAACAGATGACATTGTCTTACAGGTATATAAACTGGTGTTGCACTGTATAAGGGTGTTGTTCCAAACATGTCCCGACTGTGGGCCATGTCTCCCACTGTTATGTTACTCCCTGTGGACACATTCTGCAATGACAGGATGTTAGTTATCTTGTAGGTGTCTGACATACCATTCCAATACCCCATCATGGTCAACACTGTGATGCCATACATTTAAAAGCAACAATATGTGCACATGTACAGCATGCATTCTGGGTAGATGTGTTAGATGTGTGCATGGAATATACCATAGCCATTACATGCCCATGTATTTGCAAGCATCTACATAAACCATACTCACCAGCTACAGGCTGCTGCCGTGGTCATATACCGGAGGGACCTACATAAGAGGGTGAGAGATGCAAAGTCAGTGGTCACACCTGTGGATTCAGGGTGGGTGCAGCATCACAATACATCAACAGTACATGTCCACAATACTACCACATATGCACATCTGTTTATCACTACTATGCAACAACAAGCTATATCTATGAATTACTAACAAACTATATCTATGACATGTCAGATATTCACAATCTACCAGTACAGATCCAGATGTATATGCAACAGTGGTCTACTGATGTCCACTGTGGCCTTACCTACATGCTCCTATGCCAGTGTGTGGGTAGCACACACATCCACAAAGGTATCCGGCGGTTGGTGGCTTTGTGGATGGGCAGGTGCCACGAGGCTGGCTAGGAGCTCCTCCACATGTGTCGGGGAGATGGATGGTATGCCCCCACCATGGTGAGGTGATCCCCTGGACTGCAGCAGCACACCAACGGGCATTGTGAAGCAGGTCAGAACAATGATGATGGTCCTGCTCATAACTTCGGTTGTGCAGTCAAACATCATTGACCCTGTGGACTAAGTCGTTCCAAAGGGCAGTCCACTCCTGCTGATCATGGGTGGCCTGGCCAAACAAGACAGTGTAGTGCTGTATGAGGTGGTTCACCAGAATGTCATTTCAGCTGCTGAGTATGCCGGAAGCCTTCCATGGGACATCGTCCCTGAAAGACATAAAGATGGACACAGGTGTGAGCAAGTCATGCATTAAGGTTACCACAGTTCTTAATACACATCACTGTAACCCTCCCCACCATATCAGTGACAACAAACTGTACACACAACTCAATAGGTATGGCTACAGCATACCTACCAGTGGGGCAGATATTGTACTGTACCACACTTTGCGTAATGTGTTTGTAGCCATGTTCCCTGTGTGGACACTATCATTGCTGGCCTGCTGCAGACTATTCACCTGCATGCCATTGTCAGGGCCACAATGGTTCCATATATGCCTGTGGTATGCTTGCTATGTGGTTGCTGCACATCTGATATTCTGTGTTATTGAGGTTATCTATGCATGCTGTTGGACATGTTCCAGGATTGTGTAGACTATTACTACTGACATATGTTCTATAACAGTGACACAATAGCATGTATATGTACTATTGGCCAGCAGAACCACCTCTCTAAACTCATCTGCCCATGTTACCATGGCACATCTCATATGCGATCCACCCTGGGGCCTCCTCATGTACTGGTGCAACAATACCTTCAGGTGGAACTAACTCAGGGGATGTTGTCCCCCCTTGAGGGCACACACGGACATGTTCTTGTCTTCTGAGGTCAAGTCCAGGGTCTGTTCCATAATGGGCTCCACAGACACATCTGGAATGTGCTACATCACCGTGAGGCACCCAGTACACATTCACAGGGCCCACATGCTCCTCCTGCTCAACCTCCAGGCCAGACACCTTCAGGACGTGGACTGCTGTTGTGAGTAGCAGTGGGTGGGAGTCTTGTTCCCATTGTGTCCATATTGGGGCCCATGGGGTGTCCACATCACAGACCACACACACCATCCTGACCACCTCCACAACTATACCTGCCATACTTCCCCATATTCCCATTCCATATTTCACAGACAAGGGCAATTTGGTCCGAACAAGGGGTTCACATGTGACATACCCATCCATGTTGCACACACTGACAGCTGTAGATATCTGTGTTTATTGCTATGCATGCTGTTTCCTCGCACATAGCATGCAGCACTGAGGTGGTAATATAGGGGACATGTATTTACATACATATATGTTTGTGTGTGTGTTTGTATATATGTAGACATGTGCATATAGGTATGTATATATATATATATATATATATATATATATATATATATATATATATATATATGATGTATATATGTGTTTATATGGGTCTACTTGAAAACACCGACACACCAAAACACCGACAATGAGATAATCTACACCACAAAACTGACAGTTCAAAAGCACAAAACTTCACATGCCCGACAAACCACAATCCTGACAATCAACAAAACAAATACCTTTTCCGAAAAACACACACACAACACAAGCACACCAAAAACCTTATAAACCTACACTAAACCTTACATACACAACTATATATGCACTAACCTTAACCCAAACCCTAACCCTAAGGTCCGTCACTATCGCACACTCACCTTACCCACGCCCTAACCCTAACTCACTTAATCTGCCCCTAACCCTAAAGTCTGTCACTATTGCACACTTACCTTACCCGTACCCTAACCCTAGCTCACTTAACCCGCCCACAACCCTAAAGTCTGACACTATCGCACACTTACCTGAACATGTCGGTGTTCTCAGCGTCGGGCTTTTAAACTGTTGGTCATCTCAGTTGTCGATCTTCCGGTCTCGGTGTTCTCCTTGTCGGTGTTTTGGTGTGTCGGTGTTTTCAAGTAGACCCGTTCATATATATGTCTACACATGGGTATCTGTATATTTGTGGACATACATGTATATATATATATATATATATATATATATATATATATATATATATATATATATATATATATATATATACATATATATATATATATATACATATATATATATGTATATACATATATATATATATATATATATATATATATATATATATATACACACACACACACACACACACACACACACACACACACACACACACACACACACACACACACACACACACACACACACACACACATATGCATACCTATATACCTATATATGGGGTACATTCAGATATCAGGTCCACAGTCTCACAACACCTTCCTGCACTGCTGCACTGTTCTGCCTTGCTACAACCAAGACAGGTACCCCATATGGATACAGCCTGAAATTAGGGGTGTATATGTAAGGCCAGATTGCAGGTAACCCTATTACACACCTATGGCATTCCTGCATGCTACAATACAGGTTAACCTGAGTACCTGCAAGAGGTGGGCTGTGGAATCCACGTGTCCATCATTATGTTATTACTTCCACCACCAGCTATGGGCCACAGCAATATACATGCTTCCCATTACACAACACAGACTATGATGGCTTACATCTTATCAGTTAGTGCTGCTCTGCATGGTTGATGGGTATAGCCCACTACCCACAGGGACAGACTCATGGGCACCCACAGGCAGGTGCAATGGGGTGCACTTGCACCCCTCCTGGATTTTTTACTTTGGATTTTCTTTTTGTTTTATGGTGTCACAGTGTTGGAGTGATTTTGTATTTATTAAAGTTCCTACATCCGTTTGACTCTTTGCGGCTACTGGTGCTTCTTTTTGGACTTGGTTTACTTTTTTTTTTCGTTAAAACTGTATCACAGAGGTTCAGAGCCTGAAGAGATGCTGATATGCTATTGGAGGTTGCAATCATATGATGCATATGATGAGCAAGCCTCAATTCCTCCTCAAACTGCATCTCCTGCCTTTACGATTGTTGACAGTTGTGCAGCGGAGCGTAGAGACAAGGGTTATCCAGATTGCTAGTGTGGACGAGATTTGTACATTTTTGTGACCAGAAAGAGCTTTTGCCTCTTTTTATCAGATTCAGACTTGTGTGTGCAGCACTTAAGGAATGTTCTATCACAAGAAAGAAGCTCCTGGTATATTTTTTTTACACAGAAAAGATGAATCAATATCAGCTAAGCTTCAAGCTTGGCGCCAAAATGTTAAAGTGGTAAATTTGAGACAAATTGAGTATTTTCCGCTCTTTACTAAAAAATACTAAGGAAAATTTCATACAGACATTTCTGTTTCAGTCTGAGCATATCTTCCTTAACAGTCAACATATCCTCTTGAGCGATATGCCATAGGATGTTTTCTTGCAGAATTATTTACTGCACCACATGACTGGCATAAACAGTTGCCATCTAGTATTGGAAAGGTTTATTACCATATTATTATACAAATAAACCTGCAGTTCAGGAATTGTAGTTTCTAGCCTGGTAAGATGGCCTACTTGCAATTTAGTAAGCAGGCATATAATATGCCAAGGGTATTTTGTGTTGCACAGAGCCACTAATGGATTAAATGGCACTCCCTAATCCTGCATTATAAGGTATTTCATGTACTGCACAAAAAAAAAAAAAAAGAAAACTCAGATATTCCATTTATCCATGTACATGTTTTTTTAATTTAGAGCACTCTCTCTCTCTCTCTCTCTTAGACTTAAGCTCAGATTTTTTTACACTGTGATATGAAAGGTATACCTCGATGTAATGTAAATGGGATATACACATCAAAGTACTTTAATGTTTGTGTTAAGTAATTTATTTAGTACTTTCATGTTATTCCTTCTTCGCACTGCAGTGCCCTTTCACATTTTATTCAATAAACTTTTACATCAAACAGATTGAAAATAAACTCTGAAGATTCTATTGCATGATCTAAAAACTACAGAAGTTCTTATTTATCTCTGGTAGAGGTATTTTACAATAGCTCTGACTTTTTACTGAAGTGGTTTAAGTCCTCTAAGGTTAGAAACAGCTTGCCTGTAACTCTGTTCTTGTATTTGAAGTTATATTGTCCCACTTATTAGTAAATGAATCTGACTTTTTTATGCTTTTAACTCTGGTCACATTCATAGCCTTATTAACTAAGGTAATGGTTGTCCTTATGTTCATTTATGAAATAGTGTTTGGAAAATGACACCCTTATGTAGTGATTAAGAATTTCAGATACTGGTAGTAGTTAATTTAAAATGATTATCAGTGAAGAGTTAGTCTACTTTTGACTTTTTATAATCCTAAAGCATTCATGCAGATGAATGTTGAAGAAAGCTTATGTTTGGTGCACTGGGGCAGTTGTTTTGAAATGGGGTATATAATCCCACAGCTCCTATCAATTTAGATGAGTGGATGTGGACAAATTATATAGAACCTAAATAAATGAATTATCATATTTAATGCTATTGTTATGTTAATCCAGTGTTATTCGGGTAGTTAAAAAAGAAGACAATTTGTTTTATTTGGTGTTAATACTTATGCAATGCTGCTTAGAAGTAATTTAATGACAAGACAGACAATGGGATTTGTGTTTAAGCTATCACAAAGTCTGATTGAACTATACGAGCCTGTATAAAATAAAAATATTTACATATTATTACATGGTTTAATTATGTTTGTTACAGTATTTTATTTGTTCCAGGGTGCAGCCGTGGCCCCACTAAGAACCGTAGTGTGTAGAGGTGAAAGTGCTAGCAAGAATAGAATTCTTAGGCAGTAGTACACAGCAAGATGTCGACTACTTCCGTGAAATACATGGTTGATAATTTTATATTACATTAGCCCTAGTGAGAATAACTTTGATCATACCATAAATAATTTGAGGGGACCCATGTAAGGGATGCAGCATTTAGGAACTGCCTCTATCCATTAGTGGCATGACAGGCAATCCTGGAGTACATTTTCTGTTACACATCCTTAGATCCAAGTTACATTTGAATATGGACAAGGATGAGCTTTGTTTAACTTGAATGGATGTTTCTCTTGAACAGTGGTAGCCTTTATGATATATATATATATATATATATATATATATATATATATATATATATATATATATCCATATCTCCACAATCTTTGAGGTTGTCCATGCAAGACCTATTGTTTAGGACTTGTATCCTTTTAGTAAGGTATCTCTGTGGGTATTCCAATTGTTGCATGGGGCTGGACAGATGCATGTCAATGTGGGCATTATACAAAATGATTGACCTAATGAGGGCTTTGTAAAGTGGGACAATAACATCTCTAGATCTAGTCAAAAATCAATTTGTTTACAAGCTGTGCAATATAGAAAGGCTTTCTTATGACTCTGGGGACATGTTGGTCAAATGTTAGGTCACTGTACACACAAGTTCCCAAATGCCAAAGAGTTCTCAAGGGGCATTGTCAATTTGGCAGTTCCCTGGAGTAGATTACTTCCCAAAGGATATGATTTATTTTTTTGAGTTTCATTTCAATTCATGATTCTGGCACTAGTTATTGTTTGGGATAACCTTCCTGCATAATGGTTAAGTCATTTGGCGATTCAATAACTGCTTCCAGCTTGCAGTCATCTTAAATGTAGTCGGCCAAAGCCCTTTGGTATTTCCTTTTACTTTTTTTACCTTCATACACTGCTTTTAAATTTGCCCATGATTTTGAGCCTTTCACACTTTCTTCAGATTCATGTCCTAAGAGGTGGAGAGATCAGAGCATATGTTTGACTGTCCCTGATTTTGTGTCCTATTTTTGGTCTCTTCCTCATGTGTGATTTTCTGGCAAATTTATGAGGACTGTAAAACTTAAATAATGATAGACGCCTGAGTTTCAGACAAACACCGGACCATTTGCTAAACTAACAATACTGTCTTGCAATGAAAGCAGACTTAGCATGAGCAGTAAACTTCTCTGCCCTTGAAACTCACATTCCTTGAAATGGCATGAAACCCCACATTCATTTGGAACAAAGGATCATTTGTTGTTAAAGTCATAGCAGAGAACTGTAAAATGAGCAAGAATCTAAGTACTGCATGGATTGACTACAAAAACATTTGATAGTATCCCACATTCATGGATAAAAGAGCACTTAAAAATGTATAAGATACACCCTATGCTGATCGACTACATGACAGTGACCATGAAACAGTGGTAGACCACTTTGCAATTAACGCATGATAAAGGACAAATTATTATTCCTGGGATAAAAATTCAACAGGGAATACTTCAGGGAGACTCTCTGTCACCACTGTTACTATGTCTTGCCCTATAATTTGGCTCCTACAAAGCAACAGTGTGTAAAGACCTCTCATCTTCTCTTTGTCAATGATTTAAAACTGTTTAGCTCATCAGAGGAGGAACTGAAAGCACAACTTCAAGATGTCAAAATTTTCAGGTATAAGAATGTCATTTAGTCTTGATAAATGTGCAAAAGCAACCTTTAAAGCAGGAAAACTGCAGCACCAAGAAAACATCAGTTAGGTACAACAATGTGATATAAAAGAACTGGAGCAAGAGGGAGTGTACAAATATTTGGGAATTGTTAAAGGATCAACAATAAAACATGAGCAAATGCAGATAAAACTTAGTAAGGAATACTTTAGAAGACTTAAATTAATCCTGAAAACAGTGTTGATATCTAGGAACAAAATCCATGTTATAAACCAGTTTGCTCTTCCTGTCCTAACTTATTTTTGGAGTGCTTGACTGGCCTCAAAACATTTTGGATAGATTACATAGGAAAGCAAAAAGGATGCTTCATGCTCACCAAATGATTTATAAAAAAATCAATGCAAGCCAAGATTGTATATTCCCCATTCTGAAGAAGGGATGGGCCTCCTTGAAATTGATTACATATACAGATCTGCAGTCGTGGGACTCCACATATCTGCTAACCTCACAAGACCCAAATCTAGTGAAAGTTTTGAAACATGAGGAGAATAAGTGTAAGATGAATTCCCTGCTTAGGCTAGCAGAAGCATATCAGTGTCAAGCAGGAATGGAAATCAAACCACAAGTAGATAAAAAACAGACAGCAACTGAATGTGCCACAAAACAAAAGAATATAAGGTGAAGGACTAATTGAGAAGGCAAGAAATGTGGAAAATGCATAAATATAGTTGCAAGTATAGAAATCATCTGGAAGAACCTCATGCTGATCAGGAACAAAAGCAGGAATGGTTAAGGAGAGGCAAATTCAAACCAAGAGATGAAAGGTTAATATCGGCGGCCCAAAATAGTGGGTTATGTACACGTTGGTTTACAAAGTTTATTGAACATGTGGGAGAAACAGACAAATGTAGGTTTTGTAAAACAATTGCAAACAGTTGCACACCTCATTGCTGGTCGTGACATACTAATGGCAGAAGGACTGTATACTGAAAAGCATAATAATGTGGCTGTTGCTCTGGGGATTGTGCAAACATTATGGTAGTGAAGTGGCTGAAAAACACTGGAAACATGAGCCACAAGGCATCATAGAAAATGATGAAGCCTACATCACATGGGATCATCCATTACCAACAGTTCAAAAGATAGATGCTAGAAAATCAGATATAGTGGTCCAAGAGAAGAAGACATTGATCACTGAAATCACCACACCCAGTGACAATGACTACAGTGTGTTATGTACAGAGAGAGAAACAAAGTCATAAAATATCAGGAATTGCAGGCAGAAATGAGAGCAATGTGGAATAAATATATTATATATATATATATATATATATATATATATATATATATATATATATATATATAGGAGCAACAGGGCTTCAAAAAAAAAATAATCTAAAGTCATATTTAGATACATGTAACTCTATACGAATTGCAGGAGGAGTCATTACTGGGCGCATTGCGGGTGCTGAGAAGAACACTTTTGGCTGACATCAAAGATCGAAACAGTACTGACTTCATGAACTTTAATTGTACTTTGACTTAGGAATGGTGTACATTCCTGTCACGGTATTAGAAACCCAAAAGATTAGTTATATCCACTTTCTAAGGAGGTGGGATTTATATGTGTGAGTCATACCTCTCAACTGTACAGATTTTCACAGAATGTCCCGATTTTTGCTTTACATTTTTGGTCTGTTCCTCATAAAAATTCTGTATTCCAGCAACTTTTTAAATATATTTATAGTTTGGGGCCTTTGTCCCCAACATTATAACATTATAACTGTTCTCTGAGAAATTGTCAGTGTTATCTGTGTTTACTTGGGTACTCATGCTGGCTGAGTAGATGTTGAAGAATATTTATTATAACATTACGTGTCTGTAGCCTGACATACTGCTTTCTTTCCTTTTTTACTTTTGAAGTGGCTGCTGTCCATGTTTTTGTTTCATAGATACTTGTAAGTTAGGAAGCCAGCACTAATATGGGGAGATGAAACCCAATTGCATTCTGATTATAATGGTTTGGTATCTTAGTCTGAAAAAAATATATATTTTTTAATCTTGGTATGCTTGCAGCTATGTACACTGTGGTTATGATGACTATTGATTGCTTTTTATTTGACACGTTTATAGTTCCATTTTGATCATTAACATATTGAATAATCTAGTGGTGTTGTTACACATACTTTGGGCAAGATTCACAAAGGCTTGCACGGAGTCTAAGAGTAGTGTAAGACTCCATGCAGCCTTCGCGATCCAGGAACAGCCCAAAGTCCATGTAAGAGACCAGCTAAAATGCCTCTTACACGGAGTGGGCGTGGATAAGCTAATCACCTCACTTGCAGCCGAATAGCATGCAAATGAGGTAGATTAGTGATCCAGGAAGCCCAAAGCAGCCCGTGTAAGAGCCGTTTTAGCTGCGGAAATGTACTCAGTTGAAAACTGAGTATGTTTCTGCAAAAACCACAATGGAGCCATGTCAGCTCCAAATAAAGGGTGCATATGTGTCAGGCAGCATGCCAATGGCCAAGTATGTGGCCATTGGCAAGGTAACCTGATGCAAAATTAATAAAATATATATTTTTAAATGGGCTGCTGTATAAAACATAAAATGAAGGTTATAAACCCACAAATGTGGGTTTTATGCGATACATGGATTTACAATGCAGGGATCAGCAGACCAAAAACAACATGGCCACAATGTAGTGGTTGCTAAGGGGGGAAGCTGAGTCTAAGACATGTAACTAAGCATTAGTAGGCAATCTGATGCAAATGAGTGTAAGGATACTGAATTCCACTGTCACATAGCAAATGAGCACATTCTGAGTAGTGTAAGAGTTACAGAAAGGGGAGGAACAGAGTAGGAGATAGGTGACATCACAGGGGGGAATGGCAGAAAGAAATGCAGTTTATTGGAGGTCAGAGTTACATTACAGATGTCAGACACATATCATGGAAAGAGGAGTGCCACAACATAAGCTTGAGAAAGTCAAGAAATGGAAGGTGTGCACTGTTGCCTACAACAAAGTTTCTTGCTGGGCGTGCATGCGCACGTGTGTGTGCCATGAAGCGCTAGTAAGAGAGTGTGCGCACGTGTAAGGCAGACTGAGCATGTGGGAGCATGTTGGAAGATGTTTAACACTGTTTGCGCTGGTGTGCACGCATTTTAACCCGAATAAGCAGATTCTGAACCGTGTAAGCTTGTGTGCACGCGTGTAAGCCACTGTGAGCATGTTTCTGCTGGTATGCACATGGCTCCCCCCTGAGGAAACAGAAAGGAAAAAGGAAGCAACAAATTTAGTAGGAAGCTAGCAGGGAATACTGCTGGAGCTAGCAGGTGAAAACAATTAGAAGCAGGCAATTACACAGGCAGAATAGTAGCCCAGCCCAGCACTTAAAACTCTGCAAACAGCAGTGCAGGATGTTTCTCTCAAGAGACACTGCAAGACAGGAGTAAGCTATTAGAAGTGAAAACTGAAAAAGCTGAACTCAGAGCAGAAATGTTAGGGGCTGCCATAGCTGTCATAATGAGACATAGGTGACTTGCTGAGGGTGGTGACAATGCAGATGGTGCCAGACAACCCTCAGTGAGGAGACGGAGAAGAGTGTACAGGCCCAGGGTCACCTACCACGGGTTACATGAGGTGGAGATAGTAGAGCACTATAGAGTGGATAGAGACCTCCTCCAGCAAATAGTGGAGCTGTGCAGGTCACGCCTCACACACAGAACAAACAGAAGGGAACCCATCCCAGTGGAAACCAAGGTATGTGTTGGCCTAAGAATACTAGCAACAGGTACCTTCCAGAGACCAACTGGTGATATGATGGGGATATCACAGGCATCAGCCTCCAGGGTACTGCACCAGTTCCTGGATGCCATGTCAGCACATGTCGGTGATTATGTATATTTCCCCAATGCCCGTGAGGTATTGGCCAGCAATATGCGTCTCTTTCAGAAAATAGCGGAATACCCTGAGGTAGTGGGTGCAATAGACTGCACACACATACACATCAAAGCACCAGCTGGTGAGCGGGGTAGGGCCTACATTAACCAAAAGCGCTTCCCCTCCATCAACTGCCAGGTCATGTGTGATGCCCAGGGCATAATAATGAATGTGTGTGCTGGCTGCCCTGGGAGCTACCATGATTCCCACATCTGACATTTGACGCAGCTGTACCAGACATTTGCCAATGGGGACATCCCACACGGACACCTAGTGGGGGATGCAGGTTATGCACTGGAGCTGTGGCTGATGACACCCATCAGAAACGCACACACACCTGAAAAGGAACGCCATAATGAGGCACACGCACAAACATGTAATGTAATAGAGCGTGTGTTTGGGCTGCTCAAGTCACAGTTCCGGTGTCTGGACACATCTGGTGAAGCCTTGCTGTACACACCAACTACATGTACACAAATTGTCATGGTATGTGCTATGCTACATAATATGATCTTGCGAAAACAGCTGCAGCAGGACCAGCATAGGGCCGGGCCAAACAGCCCTCCACCATTGACAAGGCCATCACAGGCAGAGCGTAACTCGGAGGAGGAACAACCTGAGCCTACCCCAGTAGGCCGAAGGAGGCGTGCCCTTTATGCCCTGGCCTTGGCAAAGAGGCAACGCATAGCACATACACTGGCTCAGTAGGAACCCTGGGAATGATACCTCTCTGACTCACTCAAATAATAACAGGGATGCCTAAAATGACATGACCTGCTCACAAACATGTACAGGGAGTGTAATATGTGCATCCAACAGAGGCAGCCCTGCAGCACCCCCTGAGGCATGAATGCCATGTGTTAAGTAATGTAACACCATGTACTATATGCACACCTGAGGACCATGACTAACATCCTACCCTCACCAAGCATCATGCCACAATACGACAATGAGATGATCAAGTGCAATAATTGGCTGAAGTATTGCAGTTAGTCAAAGGGGATCCAATGTGTGCCAGCCTGGGATGACATGCTGAGCATGACATGATGCCCCACCTGCTAGGACTGGCGTGCACCTATCAGTGCAGGCCGTATGGATACTGGCAAAGGCTGTTGTTACCCACAGTGTTCCCTGAATAGGTAAGGCTCAAAACACAAACCTACCTCCATAGGTATCAGAAGGGATAAGAACCTAGATGTAATGCTACCCAATGCCAGAAGTCTAAACAGCAAGATGCATGCAGTCTAAACTCACCCAGTATGGAGAATGTTGATATTTGTGCTGTAACAGAAAACTGGGTCAACGCTCACAACAGCACCCTAACACTACCAGGTTACACCTCATACTGTGCTGTACAGCCTCAAAACATGGAACAAGCTACAAAAGGAGGGTGACTAGCAATAATTGTTAAGGATAACCACACCCCCATGTTGGTACCACAACAAGAAGCAGCATGGACTAGCCATGGTCAAGTAACGGTGGCTAAAACTGCCCCCCAGTTTATAGACTGCTACAGACTACCATCCCAACACCAGGAACTGCACCTGGCCTATGCTGGAATACATGAATATATCAAGTCCTCCAAACCACATTATATTGGGTGACTGAAAATACCCAGACATAGACTGGGAGCATTATACTAGCTCCAACAGTGTAGGACAAAAGTTCATAGAATCCATAAACCAAAATGCCCAGGAACAACATACCACTCCCACAAGAGGGGTAAGCATACTGGATGTGATAATCAGCAACATGGGTACTGGATGGCAAGATGAGAAGTGTATTGCTCACTGGTAAAACCAGACCATAGAGTAATCACACTGGATATACAAATCCTGACCACAGTCCCTGGCCAGAAAACCACAGTGAAAACATGTGTAAAGCAATATTTGCACTCCTCCAAACTGATGTGGAATCCATTAAAGGTCCTGTGCAGGTGCAAAATATGGGCCACACCTCAGAACCTGTAATACAGCCATTCCATAAACACTGCCAGGAATGCTTGGATTATGCAATCCTAAATTAAAACAAGACACAATGCCATACATGCAGGCATCTGGCATGGTGGACACCAGCCATAACCAAACCATGCAAGAAAATGAGGAAGCTACTACATGATAGAGCAAACATAAAAAAAGAAGTAATCACTGATCAGTAGTATGGCGATAAAATATGTCCACACATACAGTCTACTAAGGCCAGCCACAACAAGTTGAATCTGTGAATCTTGAGGCAATGTTACACCTGCCCCAAGTACACAGACAACCCCCAACTCCCCCCAAGAAATACAAATATATGTGAGAGATGCAACCATCTATCCAAACTGGAGGCTGAGCTCCCTCAACTCAGTACTCCCAAAACTAGTCAGGAGGAGAAGGTAACCACACACACCACAAACCCAGTCCCACATAGACCTATGACAACTGCAAACCAAAGGCATAAACACAGAAAAACATTCCCAGAGGCCCAAATTACAAACACACCACACCAACAGAGGCCTCCAAAGCAGACACCCAATCAAACAACCTCCAAACATTGCACATGCAACACATAGTACACAAAGCTGGTGTGCCAAACAGTCACAGGCCAGAAGGAGAAACAACATGCCTGATACAGCTGTAATAGGTGACTCCATAGTGAGACATGCTGCTGTTCTGCACACCAGACTGAACAAGTGAAAGGGTACAGTAAGCTGCCTGTAGGCTGCTACAATACGCCACATAACACAAGTATGCAGGTCACCCCAAAGCAAGTAGAAATATGATGCAGTCATAGTCCATGCTGGTGTGAATGACCTGAGATTTACCTCCCCGGACTACATGACAAGAGACATAGATGAGCTCTCTGATTATGTAGTCCAGGCCGGTATGACACTGACCATTTGCAGCATCCTACACTCACCAAGAATGATGCCACAGTACAAACATGGAATGATCAGTTATAACAAGTGGCACAATTACTGGTGTCATTCCAAGGGGATCCAATGTCAAGCTTGACAAGCCACGCAGCTGTTCCAGGGATGGCTTGTACCTGTTACCCCTGGGCATCTGGATATTGGATAAGGCTTTTGCCACCTCCATAGAGCCTTTTGTAGGCAAGGCTGAAAAGACTAACCACCTTACAAAACATAAGTGGAAAAAAACATAAGGGTAATGCTGAACAATGCCAGATGTGTAAACAACAATATGCATGCTCCCGAGGCCATCCCCAGTATGGCGAACATTGATGTCTGGACAGTAACAGAAACTTGCTGCAAGCCTCCTGACAGCACACCAGCACTACCAGGTTATACCACATATCATGTGTCATGGCCCCAAAACCTGGAACAAAACATAAAAGGAGGGTGAGTATCCATATTCAGCACTAACACCCATATGTCCAGGTAACTGACAATGCACAAGGCATTGGAGTCCACCCATGTGCAACTAACTGTAGGCAAGACTGCTGTACAGTCTGTAGCATGCTACAGACCACACTCTCACACACAGGAACCCCACCCAGCCATCCTGAAGACACTGGACAGTATGAATGTCCCACCAAATACCAAACAAGGTACTCACAAATTACCACATAGGTGGTAAACCATTATGTATGGAAGGAGTAATCAGGGACCTAGGGACACAACTGGACAGTAACCTGTTATGTGACACTCACATTGCCAATGTGGCTAGAAAGACTGCCTATATTGGACACCGTATCATGAAAGGATTCACATCTATGTCAACTGAGGTCATTGTGCCCCTATACTGTTCTCTTATCACACCCATAATCTAGTACAATGCCTCATTTGGGATGTACCTTACCTGACACCTGCAGCAGTTAGAAAGACCTCAAAGGTACCTCACCAAGAGGATAAAGGGTCTCAAATATATGTCATATGCTGCCTGGCTGTAGACACCCCAGCTGAATGCAGTCACATACTGCCTAGACAGAGGCATTGCATGCCTGTGGTACAAGGCCATGTCCAACACAGGAGTAATGGACATGCTCCACACCCGAAAACTCAAAGCTATCGGAGCTGTGAGAGTGAGAGATGTCAACCTCAACACATAATGAAATAGGATGTGCTGGAGGGACAGATACATAACCCAGAGGCTCCCCACACCCTGGAACAGAATCCCACTCCATGTTAGGCAGAGCCCCTCACTGACACTCTTCAACAGGAATCTTGCCAAGTGGATGGATGATCATAGTTACACTGGGGGTCTTCACTGTGTCACGTCCAGACAGAGGCACAGCAAAGTAAATCATAAATGGCCATAATATTCACATAGCAAGGGGTGGAGAAAGACACACACACTCTGGCTAGGCTTACAAATGCCCTAGGGTGGATAGCCTAGTATGAACCTATGAACCTATGAGGATACAAATTGTACAGGACACTAAGGATAATCCCAAGACTTGCACAACTTATGTTAGGAACCGTGTTGGGAATTCACAGATATGCTCTGAATCACACAAATATTACAAACAATAAACCAAACACACACACATATTGCCAACATACATCCTCACAGGTGCAGTGCAAACCCCCCCCCCCTCCCCGAATGCAAAATATCTATCCCAGCAGACTGCTGGCCCCCTGACATTGCAGATGCTGAGGTAACAGCCAGCATCTACAAAGCAAAACACACAGCAGCAATGGTATGAGATGGTGTCCTGGGCTGAGTGCAACATGGACTCCAAGAAGAATGGAATGCCAAATCACACTACTGCTCAATGTCAGCCTTACCACAGGATATGTACCCAAAGAGCAGTGTACAACAACAGTGGTCCTTCTCAACAAAGGTGTTGCCTGAATGGATACTGAAAACTACCACCCCAGAATCCTGGGAAGCTCAGTCTGCACAGCTATGTTAAGGATCAGCATGTACCGCAGACATAAAGATATTGGTGACCTACTGAAACCGGGCCCTACCCAGTGTGGCTTTCTTAAGTGCAGATCCTGCCCTTAAACATGTTTGACTCATATGAAACAGTCATTAAGGTCATTGATGAGGGCAATGTGGTCCACACAGCATAGCTGGACCTTGCAAAGGCTTCTATACAATACCCTACGTGTTCATTATAGATATGCTCACCAGCTTAAATATAAACCCCTATGTCAGTAGAGGGGTTGAAAACCAGACCAAGGACAGAACTGACATGGTCAGACATGCTGCAGCCATGTCAGACTACAAACCAGATATAACTGGCATCCCACAAGGCTTGGTCCTGGGACCTCCCTCGTCTGGTATATATGTCCCATAAGTACAGGCCAACATGGAAGGACTGTGTCTGAACATGTTTGCAGAGGACTACAAACTGCTCACCATATGTGACCCTCCAGCTGACACAAGCATCCCACAAAAGGGCCACATAGGAACAGACAACTGGTGCCATAGCCATGTCAGCAAGCTAATTGCAGAAAAGTGTATAGTCAACCCCCGTGGATATACAGTAAGTGCCCACCAATTACCACATAGGTGTTAACCCATTACGTACCTAGAATGTAATGAGAGACCTGGGGACACAAGGTGATAGATATCCTGCATTGGACAAACATGTGGCTGTAGTGTTTACAGAAACATACCATATACCCACCTAATCATGAAGGTTGTCAGATCTAGATATGGGGAGGTCATTGTGGCTCTGCAGTCATCCTTCATCAGCGTTACAATTGACTACAATAGCCCCTGAGGGATGTACCTCAGCAGACACCTCCATCAACTGCAAAGTCCCCAACAGTACCTCACCAGGAGTATCAAAGAGCTTGCACAGATGCCATGTGTTGCCTGATTAAACAAACTGCAGCCACACTCACTACCATACTGCCCACCCAGAGGCAAGCTGTGCCTGATGTATAAAGCCATGTCCAAGCTGGTATCAATAAACATGCTGCACCTTGTGCAACTTGAATGGCAGTGAGCTATGCACATGAGAGACCTGAACCCCAGCACTGACATACATAGGACAAGCTGTACTGCTTGATCCATAACACAGAAGCCACCCCCACCCATGAGTAAACTCCCAGTACAGGCTATCCATAGAGCCACTCATCGATTCTCCTCAAGAGGAATCTTGATGAGTGGATGGGAGATGGTAGGTTTACCCTGGGTGTCACTGTTATGTCACAGGTAGACAGAGGCACAGTATACTAACCATGACATATGTCATGGCAAACTTCACTTACAATGTGTGTCAAAGGACAAACACACTCTCTGACTAGCATTAGAAATGGCCTAGGGCACATCACTAGTGTTTGCAAATGTACACCTATGTTGTGGAATACACTACCAATGTTGGACAAGCCTGGTTTAAGTAGTTCATATCTGAACATAATGCAACATGGTCAGATGTGCACAACTGGCCCCTAACCAGGCTGTTGTGTTCACTATGGAAATGTAAAGCAGTGATAGGACTAAAGCCCAGGATACTGCCCACCACAGTCAAAGTACTGAACCAGTACACTATACGGTACTACAGTGTTAGGTCAGTATGAAAGGATGTTGACAACTGTATGCAAAGTATCCCATGCAAACCCTGGAGGCACAGTATAATCCCTGTTGTGATCACACACAAAGCAGTCGGACAGTAACTACACAACATGACACACAACACACAACCATAAACGGGAGATATTTGTTGAAGTTTACACTCATCCACAAATGTGGTGGGCTGCAGAGTTCAACATATGGAAAGCTCACACTGGGCAGGCTCACACACTTTGATAAATGAGACAAATGTCAGACAACATGTCATGGGAAGGCTGAAGTGGGCATGCTCACACACTTAGGCCAAATCTCAGTTTAGCAGTTGGCCACACATATCTGGTATTTGTACGTGTTATTCCAGGAACCAACCACATTACAGCAATCTGCCCAGTGCACACAGTTAAATGACTACAGAGACATACGTGATATAGTGGATCCCTCCCATATGCAAACATCTTCCACAGATACACAATTTGTTCATACAAACAGGGAATGCTATGGCAATAAAGACCTGCAAACAGTCTATCAGCAACAAATAATGTGCATTTGACAATTAAACATATGGGTGTAGAGGTCAACACTAGGCTGTTTGCCCTAGGGAATGACAGCTTAGCCAGAGTGTGCTTGGCGTCTGCCTCCCCACAGGATGCACATTCCCCTTTCTAAACACTGATGATGTCAGCACCCTATAAGTACAGCAGGAGAAGAGCAACCTCCCAATAATGCGAATAGTGTTCTCTGTTAATGCATCCGTTTCAAGTGTCATAACATAGTTAGGAAGGGGCTTGAATCCTGCAAATGCTCAGTGTGTGTGAGTGGGGCTGGTGTGTGTGCAAGTCTGTGTGAGGGAAATGTCCCCTTTTGGCAACTGGGAAAACACACTACAGGATGCACATTCCCCTTTCTAAACACTGATGATGTCAGCACCCTGTAAGTAAAGCAGAAGGGAAACCTCCCAGTAAAACAAATAGCGCACTCCGCTAATGTGTCAGTCTCGAGTGTAATAACATAGTTAGGTAGGGATTTGAATCCTGCAAATGCTCAGTGTGTGTATGAGTGGGTTTGGTGTGTGTGCAAGTCTGTGTGAAGGGAATTCCCCTTTTGGCAACTGGGAAAACACACTACAGGATGCACATTCCCCTTTCTAAACACTGATGATGTCAGCACCCTATAAGTACAGCAGGAGAAGGGAAACCTTCCAGTAATGTGAATAGCATGCTCCGCTAATGCATCCATCTCGAGTGTCATAACATAGTCAAGTAGGGGTTTGAATCCTGCAAATGGCCAGTGTGTGTGTTTGGAGGAGGGGGGTTAGTGTGTGTGCAATTTTTTGTGAGGGAAATGTCCCTTTTGGCAACTAGGAGAAAAGACTAGAGGATGCACATTCCCCTTTCTAAACACTGATGATGTCAGCACCCTACAAGTACAGCAGGAGAAGGTATGTGGCATGGACAATGACTGAGTCATATGTGTCCATGCCTCTGACTAACCTGTATGCTTGTGTTATGTGGTGGACCATAGTGCCCCACAGGCATATCACTGTGACCTTCACCTTGTCCAGCCTGGTGAGCGTGACCACACTGTACCGGACAATAAAGGTAGCTAACACAACTGTGGCAGGTGTGTTGTCTAGCCATACAGGCTGTGACTGTTTGGCACACAGGATTTGTGTGCTATGTGTTATGCTTGATGTGTTCAGGCATAACATATGCCTGTGTCCCAGCTGCAGAGGTTGTGTGCCGCTCAGGCAGGATGCTATTCTAAGGCTCCACAAATGGCCCAGTGTGTTCACGTGCTTGTATTGCTGTCAGTGTAGGTCTACATCAGACTGGTATTGTAGTCACTGTAGTATTGCATGCCACCTGACAGGTTATGCCAGTACTGGGTTCAGCGTGCTTAGTCCCCAGTTTGGCTATGTGGTTCCATCTCATACATGTGTTGTACATCCATGTGTAGGGGAGAGGGTTGACTGTGTACATGTGGCAGCTTTGACATTGCCACATGACCCACATATTCCACAACTGTACCAAAGAGGTGACTGACAACTGACCTTTGCACATGCTACCATAGTATTGTGATTGCCATGATGATTAACAGCACATAGGGCCAATGGGGAACAAGGTACATAGGTTCATAGGTTCATAGGTTCATACTAGGCTATCTGCCCTAGGGCATTTAAGAACCTAGCCAGAATGTGTTTGGCTGTCGCCATCCATTGTAAATATATCTTGCCATGCCCTTTTCCGAGGTTAGTATACTCTGCCTCTGTCTAACAGTGACACAGAAGTGATACCCGGGGTAAACCTACAATGTCCCATCCACTAATCAAGATCCCTTTTGAAGAGAGTCAATGAGGGACTCTGCATAACCTGGACAGGGATTTTATTCCAGAGTGAAGTGAGCCTCTGGGTTATGAATCTGTCCCTCTAGCATGTCCTATTTATTTCAGTGCTGAGGTTCAGGTGTCTCAAGCGTGTAGCCCGATGGGATTTGGATATTCTCAGGTGCAGCATGCCCATTAATTCTGGGTTTGACATGGCATTATACATTAGGCACAGAACGCCTCTGAACAGGCGGTATGCCACTGAGTAGAGCTGGGGTTTCCTTAACCAGTCAGCATATGGCATCTGTTTGATCCCTTTGATCCTCTTGGTGAGGTACTTTTGGGGTCTTTTCAGTTGCTGCAGGTGTCTGGTAAGGTACATCCCAACAGGGGGATTGTACTCAATTATGGACCTGATGAGGGATGAGTAGAGGCCCAATGCCCTTCCCTGATATAGATGTGAATCCCTTCATGATGGGGTGGGCTATATAAAATGTCTTTCTAACCACTTTGGCCACGTGGTTGTCAAATGAGAGATTGCTATCAACTTGGGTCCCCAGGTCCCTAATTACTTCTTCTGTACGTAATGGAGTACCACCTATGTGGTACTTTGTGGGCATGTTGTTTTTGCCAAAGGGGATGACTATACACTTGTTTGCATTCAGCTGGAGACCATGGCTCTGGCACCAGTTGTCTGTTTCTATGAGTCCCTTTTGGAAGATGCTTGTGTCAGCTGGAGAGTCGATTATGGCAGCCAGTTTGCAGTCATCTGCATATTTGGTCAGCCACAGTCCTTCCGTGTTGGCCTGTACCTCCGATAAATATATACCAAACAAGAGAGGTCCCAGGACTGAGCCTTGTAGGACACCACTTGTAACTGGTTTGGAGTCTGGCATGGCTCCAGCAATTCTAACCATGTGGGTTCTGTCCTTGAGCCAGTGTGCAATCCATCTAGTGACATAGGGGCTTATATTTAAGCTGGTGAGCTTCTCTAGAATGCCCGAGTGGGGTATTGTATCGAAGGCTTTTGTGAGATCCAGGTAGGCTGTGTGGACTATCTTCCCCTCGTCAATGGCCTTGGTGACTGTTTCAAAGAAATCAACCAGGTTTGAGAGGCAGGATCTGCCCTTAACAAAGCCAAACTGGGTATGAACCAGTGTCTGTAGGTCCCCAATATCTATATTTATGTGGTCCATGATGATCCTTTCCATAGCTCTGCAGACCGAGCTAGTGTGGCTTATGGGGCGATAGTGTCCAGGATCCGTTGAGGCACCACCTTTCTGTAGAGGGACCACTGTTGCTGTACGCCACTCTTTGGACACATATCCTGTAGTAAGGCTGGGATTGAACAGTAGTTTTATGTTTGGTTGTAGCACGTCTTGGAGTTCATGTAGGACACAGGCCGGGACACTGTCTGGTCCTATTGATGCAGTGTGTATTGCTTTGGAGAGGGCAGCTCTTACCTGAGCATCTGAGATGTCAGGGGGGCAGCACTCTGCTGGGATACATATTTGCACTTTCGGTGTGGGGGGGGGGTTGCACTGAACCTGTCAGCTAGAATGTTGGCAATGTTTGTGGGTTTGGTGTTTCTATTGGCATTTTGGACTACCACTGAACATATCTGGGAATTACCACCCAGGTTCCTAACATAACTAAAGAAAGCCTTGTGATTATCATTAGTGTCCTGTGCAATTTCTCTCGAAGCTGGCCTTAGACAATCTTATGAGTGCCTGTAGTTATTTTCTAATACTAATCAGTGATGCCTTCCCTTTTTGGGATTTTGCTGTATCATTTAGTAGCTTCCTCCTTCTATTGTGTAGTTTGTTTATGGCTGGGGTCCACCAGATAGGACGACTACCTTTGGAGGATTGGGTCTTGGTTTTATTCGGGATCACATGATCCATACATTCCTGAAGGTGTCCATCGAATGCGTTTATAGAGGAATCTGCGGTCTGGTCTGTAGTTTCCACAGGCCCGGGGGCTTTGAAGGTTTCCACCTCAGTTTTGAGGAGTGTAAATTTGCTTTAGATAAGTTGTTCACTGTGGTGTTCTGGGCAGGGGGTGGGGTCGGGATGTGAATATCCAGTGAGATTAGTTTATGGTCTGATCTTACCAGTGAGGGATACACTTCTGGTCTGGAGCATAGAGTCCCCATGTTGGTGATGATCAGGTCCAGTATGTTTCCCCTTCTTGTGGGAGTGGTAACAGGCTGTTCCATAGCATTTGAGCCCATATATTCTAGGAATCTTTGGCCTAGGGTGTTGGAGCTAGAGTCATGCTCCCAGTCTATGTTTGAGTAGTTGATGTCGCCCAATATAATGGTGTTTTGAGAGACCTTCATATGTCCACTGTTCACAGGATGGCCGAGTGCAGTTCTTCGGTTTGGGAGGATGGTCTGTAGCAGGCTACAACCTGGAAGGCAGTTTCACCTATTGTTAGTTGCACATGGATAGTCTCTGATGCTTGGTGCTTTGCCACCAACCTGGAGGTGTGGGTATCTTTGATGAATATCAATACTCCCCCTCCATTTGTGGTTCGTTCCAAGTATTGGGGCTGAAAAGCATGGTATGAAGTATGACCTGGTAGTGCTGGGGTGCTCTCAGTAGCCCTGAACTAGGCATCTGTTACTGCACAGATATCAATGTTCTCCATGCCAAGGAGAGTTTCGGGTGCATGCATCTTGAGGTTTAGACTTCTGGCATTGGGTAGCATTACTCTTAGTTTCTTATCCCTTGTGATACCTATGAAGGTGGGTTGTCATTTGAGCCTTGCCTAACATAGGCACTATTGGGGTAGCAAGAGCCTTTGCCAATATCTGAAAGCCCAGGGGTGACAGGTGCAAGCCGTCCCTAGTGAAGCAGGTGGTTCAACAGAAGATGAATATGTGAGGGTGTAGTGCCTGTGATTAGTTAGCAGTAGCATATATGACTGCTCACGTAGACAAATGCCAGGTAAGTCATATGCAATGTGTCACAGGCAACGTACATGTGAACAGGACAAACAGTGACATTCTGTCAAGTGAGACATGGACATACATATAGTAAGATATGCAGATGTCACTAGGAGTCCACAGAAGCCCTGTAACTATGCATTGCAGGTGGGAATCAGTATTCCAGGGTAATTGCAAGCAAACATGCATACAAACACAGGTACAGTAAGCAGGGCTGCATGTAGTCCATTGTACAACAAACAAGCTGTACCACTTCCAGTAGGTAACACTGCAATTATGCAGGCACTATGCACATGTACATGGAAATACACAGGTCAGATGGCTAGGGTCTAGTCTCAGCGCACACAAGTGTACAGACCATGTACTGTCAGGATGTACAATAACTGGATGGAAACCCATGTGCTCATACCTGCAGTAATACACATGTCAAATAACAGACACTGAGCCTTCACTCAGTGGTTCCATACTTAGTAGGATGTATGCTACCTGGCCTGCCACCACAGTATCCCTGACATGTATGGGGACTCTCCCTCCTGTGACAGTTAGTTTTGTGTGTTGGGGCTGTCTAGCATGGTATGAGATGTGAGCTTGCAGTGCTAGGGTGCTCCTGTGTGTCCTGTACCAGTCGTGTAGTACTGCACACATATCTACATCCTCAAACATCCGCATTGAAGATTCCAGTGTGGGCAACATGCCACTTGCAGTTTACATGTCCATCGTTGCGTATTAATACATTCATTACCTTATCCCCTGTGCTACCTATGTATGTAGCCTTCTGTTGACATCCTTACCACCAGTATGCCAACATGTGCAGATGATACACTATGGTACTTACCATGGGTGTAGACAACAGTACATGACAATCACACCCTTACTGCATCAGGCATGCTGTGATATACCCACAATTATTTCAGCACACAGTACTGTTAACAACATGATACTATTACTACATGTCTATGTAGTCACCCTGTGCATCAGCAACATGTTAACCTGTACCTGCACTGATGTTACAGATTGCAGGAGGTGGCACAGTTTCATCATATGCACAGGGTGTGAACTTGGTAAGCGTGAGTCAGCCACCGATACCACCGATTGACATGTATGTGTATGTGTGTTGGTGAGGGACAGCAGTACAAGGTGGGGCAATGTTGATGCAGTGTGTGCGTGTATGCGGTAGCCCTAGGTGTTGTCAATTCGCATGTGTGTATGGATGCACACAGTTCCACCTCATGGCTGCCATATACTGGTGTTTGTGGACAGCCACAGATTGTACCTGCCAGGTCATAGAGATCAGTGTCTCTGGCCACAGACACAGTACCTGTGCCTTGCAGGGGTGCTACGGACCGTATCCGGTACCATCCCAGACTGGGTACTGTCATCAGAAGCAGGTGTTCATTGACTGGACACAGATCCCTGTTGGGACTGGCCAGAGCCATGTGCACGTGGTCTCCTGGGGTGGTCTGATGACAGCACAGACCCAGCATTGCTGGGGCTGCTGCTGGCACTATGGTGGCAGCCGTGGCCCTGTTGTTGTCTGCGAAGACTGCCAGCTGCTGCTGTTGCTGGCATACGCCCACGTTGATGCCTCAACCATCCACCATCACCCTGGCTCATGGACATGTAGTTGTGGAACCGGTCTAATATGTCCCCACAACGTCTGTCTATGACATCAGTGAAATTACGGATGGCAGCCGCAATGTCACGTATACTGTCAGTCATGACTGTGCGACATGCTGTCAGCTCCCTCAGACCCTGTCTGGTGTACCATTCCTTACATGACTGTGCCTGCATGACAGCCCGAAACATAGCAGAGGTTGTAAGACCTCTGTGGGCACGTCTGACAGGGGCAGTATGCCCACGGATGCTCCCACGAGAACCCCTGGATATCTGTCTGTGTGGTACCATCTCTGGGCCATGTCCATAGCTGCTGTGTGGGGAGGCATGTGCCACAGATACCACATTACTCTGGTCAATGCCCACTGTATGCTGTCCATCACCTAGGGACATTGGTGACAAAGGGTGTATTGGCAGGATAACTGTGCGCATTGATGGGGTTGACAGCTGTGTACTGTCAATTGGCTGACCAATGACGGACCCTGACATACCTTCCTGTGCCATTACACAGATGTCATCATTTTCAGTGCCCATGGCACCTGATTCAGGTTCCCTGCTGCATGACACCAGAGCAGCACCAGAACCTGTGGGAGGGAAACAGGAAACACAGTTTACAATGTCTACACATTACCAGTGATGCACACATCCACACATGCACAGGTCCAGACATGCACACATGCACACATGCACAGGTGCACACATGCACAGGTGCACACATGCACACATGCGCACATGCACACATGCTCAGGTGCACCCATGCACACATGCACACATGCACACATGCACACGTGCACACATGCACACAGTTGCACACAATTGTACACTACTCAGTATGCATGATACCAACACACAGACACAGACACACCTACATGCATACAAAGAGCACTACTAAGTGAGCCTAATATTACTATTACTATCAAGACTTTTACAGGTATTGTCAATACACACTCACCAGCATGGATAGGCTGCATTGCTGTTACACCGGAGTGACCTGCAGATGTGAAGAAACTAATGTCAGTGGGCACAACTGTGCCATTGTTACTGAGTATGATACAGGTCAGTAGTACAACAGTTGCCTTTCACAGGTCAGCTGCTAATATTGAGGATATCACACTTGCACATTAAATACTATGGTTTCAGCTACAAACCATGGACATACCTCACACATGCATTAACTACCAGTGTACACAACAGACAACTATACATATGGCATATTACCTGCACGCTCATAGTCTTGCTGCTGCGTGGCTCCAGCCTCCATCATAATACATGTCTGCTGCTGTTGTTGTTGCTGGCAGACTGGAGCCACTACACTCATGAGTATTCCCTCCAGTCTGGTGAGTGGGGGATGTGTAGCCACCCCACCACCTGTGGCGACCTGTTGCCTGTGGATATCCAACGCACGCTGACGGACATTTCTGATTAAATCACTGCACTGATGTCGTAACTGCTCATATGTCCTATTATGCGTGCCTATGTCATTTACCCGATGGACCAGGTCTTGCCACAGTGCAGCCCTCTCCTGCTGATTCTGGCTGGTGTGGGAAAAGAGTATTGCATAATCCCGCACCAGGCTCTGGTGTATCTCCTCATCCTCAGCTGCGGAGTAAGCGGGATTTCGCGGGTGAGCCATGTACCTGAAAAAGAAAATAACCTGATATCAGCAATATATGTCAGCAGAATTTGGAACACATACTACACATGCTACTCAACTGTTATGATACAACATATCTCACATATATAGCATCTGTCTGTCTATTGGTGGATACACATGTAAATGGCCAGATATCAGTGCTCAGCCAGCAACTGTGCAACAGTACCTGGCACACTCCATATGACATACTACCAAACCCCAGCAGTCAGAACACTGATTCAGGTCCAGTGCACCTCCTCACACTGGGGGTTTGTATCTAAGTACTGTATGGCCTACATCATCAACTACTGTGAGCTGACCACACACTAATTGCCCTGGATATACATATCCCACCTCCACCACCAGCACAAATGACTATAGTGAATAACATTGCAGATGCAAACTTTACACTTTGTAACAGTGACATGGTATCCTTTCAGCCCACTGGGCCAGTGGAAGACACAACCCACAATGCTGACCCCTACACAAATGCTTTCTACGGACATCTCCGAGAATGCATGGATCATGCAATCCCATATATGACCAAGACACTCTCCACAAAGGGACAGCATCCTGTCTGGTGGACCCCAGCCATAGACAGATTGTATTACAAAAGATGGCAGCTACTGCAAGACAGAGCATAATTCCATAAAGGGCAGGCATGTCTGAGCAGCACTAGTAAGGATCTATTTTCCATCATACAAACATCCATGGGCAACTTTGAGAGGGAAATCAAGAGGGACACTACAGATAACCAGAAGGCCTTCTTCAGTTATGTCAGCAACTTGGTCAGAATCCCTCCTCTATGCCCATAGTGAGTACACAACAACAAATATTTCACTGAAACCACAGGTATTGACAACATTGTGGCAGACAGGTTCAGTGCAGGTGTCACCCCGCCCTCTCCCCTAAAATAAGACATAGTTATCCCAGCTGACTGTAACCTCCCTGTCATCACAGATGTCCAGGTGAGAGCCGCCCTCAGGAAAGCAGAATACACAACATGACTGGGACCTGATGGTATCCCCAGTTGCATGCTACATAAACTCTGACAGGAGCTAAACACACATATAGAAGTGCTATGTAACACTAGCCTGACTACAGGATATGTACCTGTACACTGGCGCACAGCAGCAGTGGTTCCACTCCACGAAGGAGGCACCTCAACATACCAATACAATATAACACAATACAATACATTACAATACTATACAATATGCTATTGCCCCTGGGACTACAGCAGCATACTGTTCTGCTACCCTGACCATTGTGACATGTGGTGTGATGGTACCTGCTGCTGTCACACAGTTAAACAGGGTGACTCATATGGCATATTACCTATCTGACTAACATTCAGCAGGCATATGTGTGACATGTACTCATGGGGAGTCTTGCTTCTTATCACTGTGTGGTTTATTGCAGGGTATGTCTTATCTGTGGGTAGGAACCTTTACCTCCACATGTGCTCTCTATTGCAGTGGCATGGATGACACACAGCAGTCATTTAGGTTGTGGATGGTGTGAGGTGTTACTATGGTTATTGGACATCTGTCATGGGTGTGACTTACATATGTAAATCCAGGAGTGGTAACCTCTATGTGGGTAGTATGTGTGCACTCTGTGGTGTTGTCAGTCACTGTGCATTGGTAATGTGTTTGAGTGCATTGTCACAGTATAGCACATGTCACTGTGTCCTTCTCCATATCTGTAGCTGTCATGTGAGGTACATACCATGGCATCCATTATGTGGTGTGGAGGGGTACACTGACCTACATGTCCATAGCTGACACACCATGTCTGCTGACACATACCATGTGCAGGTATTCCAGGAATAGTGTGCCACTGTGAATATCATTGGGGGCACTATTGTACACATGTATGACCGTGTTCTCCCCTGACACATGCAGTGGTGGGCAGCCAATCACATATCTGGTGGTTACTGGTGTAGGTGATTTGAAATGGGGTATGGTACTCCAGTTTTGACACTGGTGTTCACTCCATGCCTTTGTCACCAGGCACCTGTTGCAATACATCTGTACACATGTGCCTCACTCAGAATATATATATATATATATATATATATATATATATATATATATATATATATATATATATATATACATCTCTCTCTCTCTCTCTCTATATATATATATATATATATATATATATATATATATCTATATATATATATATATATGTATATATATGTGTATATACACACATATATATATATATATATATATTGATGTACATATATTGCTATAGATATGGAGGGGGGCACAGAGGGAGTGAGAGTGACAGAGGGTGGGACGGGAGGGTTGAGGTCGTCATATACAGTCATACCTGTAGATAGTCAGATCAGTCTGTCTATGTATATGTATCTACATATATCTATATCTGTATGTGTGTATTACATATATATGTTTGTACATATTCTATCTATCTACATCTGTCTATGTATTCCTACATCTCTCTCTATGTATGTATACATATATGCATATCATATATATATATATATATATATATATATATATATATATATATATATATATATATACATACATACATACATACATATTCTGACATACATACGTATCCATATGATAGACAGGTATATCAACATGTTTGTCTACCATACTGTATACACACACTAACATACTGCTAAACATACATAACTGTGAAACCTACTTTGTACATTGCACTACAACCTACAGTCAACCTACACTGATATGTGCACATAGATGCCCTCACATACAAATGTATGTACAGCCTTCACTGATAGTTGCTGTATGTCCCCTGTCCTTTGCACATCTTCATATACATATGGATACAGACCAATGACACATATGGAGGGTTCACAATATGTAGACCTTTATAGTATTACTTTACATTACCTGTGTTTGTCACAGCTGCTTGTGTTGCTGTCTGATTTTCTGTCCTGCTGCTCCACTTGCCAGTTGTCAGCTTTCTGGTGGCTGTTGCTGAACAGTTTTGTTTGTGTCTGCTTAATTTCGATTTTCTCGGTCTCTGTCTCTGTCTCTGTCTCTCTCTCACTCTCTCTGTCTGTCTCACACATCCTCCTCAGGGTGCAATGAAAGTATTGCATGTGTGGACTGGGAGTACAGCATACTTTTGTAGGTATCTGCATATGTCCATGTGATGGCCTCTGCACCAATTGTTAGCCAGCATTTGCTAATTGCATGCAGCCAGTTGTGTACTGATTGCAGTTCTCACTGTGATTTCAGAACAGTGCTATAAAAAGGTATGTGAGATAGGCGTAGCCCTTTCAGATTTTAAGGGCAGGGACCATGCTGGTATGCTGTGGACATTGTTCTGTGAGTGTAAAGGTTGGTATCTCTCTCATATTTCCAGCTGTGTTGTAGATTAACATTCCTCCATTCATTTCTCCAGTTTCCTGTACTAACTGTGTATGTACACTGACACCTACAACTACTACTACTGTTAATGTGTGTGTGCTTTTCTTGCACTTTTGCTTGCACTTTGTTGCTAAGGCTTCAATATTTGCCCTTTACAGTCACTACTTGTATGCCTTCTAGGTGTTCTGACTGTAGTGTGCTGCTGTGGCTTTCCTATTTTCCATGTACATTCACACCTTGGAATGCTTGCTATATCTGCTAGGGTGTTACAGCATGCAGTGTGGTCTGGCCATGGTGTGGGCCTTGACATCTATTAGGGTATTTGAGTATGCTGCTGAGCAGGCCCCAGAGACTCTCAGGTGCATCTGTTATCTGCCTCATGGAATGGTACATATCAGAGGGGTACACCCAATAAATTGTCTGGTGTGCTGCAGTTGTGAGTGTGGGTTAGCATGAGCATATGTATTACTACACTTTTTCTGCCATGCAAGTGGTGCATACTTTCAGGACTCCATAGTTACCATTGCATGTGTTGTTACACCTTTCTGCCTACTGTTTGTACATTTCACATGGAGTCTGTGGGGCATCCCTGTAACTCATTCACTGTTGCTATGTCTAGGCTCTTAACTATTCAAATATGGTGGTGTCAGACCTCTCATATGTACAAATATTTGCAGGTTGTCCACATTTCTGCCTCATATTTTGGTCAATATCTCATGCACAGCTTTTTATGGCAAATCACTCTGGGCTCAAGTCAGAATATAGTGACAAACATTCAAGTTTCAGACTTCATACCCTTCCACACATCCCACAAAATGCAGAATCTGTTACTCTCTGAACTGTCTGAGTTTGTTGTAACATTATTTGTAATGTGTCCCTGGTTTTGGCTCTTTGCTCCACATATTTTATTACTTGGTCTGGATGTGTTCCTGTAAGAAGTTGTGGGGTATGGGCAGTGATTATCCTGCTGTGAGTATGTGTGTGGCTTGCAAGGTGCTACAGTGACATTATTACCTTCTAGCTACCAACTAGCATGGCTGTTTCTGTTCACACACGACTATTATGGAAATCCACTAGTTTTGACAGTAATTCTAAATGACATGCTTTGTGTACTACACATCCTATATTCCCTTTACATTCATTCCTACTATTACATGATATATTTATTTTAGCACAATGCTCTTATGTAAGAGTCATGGCTTAGTGGTAAGTTATGCAGACTACTGTTTCCTGGGTTCGGGACTGACAGTGGGATTTTATTTTGCTTTTGAACTGACTACAGGACCTGTCAATCAGAGTGACTAAGGCACTTTTAAGCAGTTTTAAACAGGTTAGCGCTGGTTTGCGCGGAGCTCACGCATGCGCACTGGCGTTTAGCTCCACACACACACCCGTGCACCCGCTTACAACCGCTTAAACGTGCTTACTCTTGCGCACACCCGCACTATTTTCTTTGAAAGAAATTAAAATGGGGAGAGAGGAAAGTGGTGAAAAAGGTGTCACAAAGAGGGTAAGACAGTAGGGAAACAAGCTTGGGTTTTGCAGGAGGGATGTAGGTAAGGCCCATAGCTGCCCATTTCTTCATCAGCAACAGCTGTGCATATGTTTGTAATTTGGTGTGACATTTGATACCTTCCACCCCTGAGAGAGGTGTATGGACAACAATAATACTAGTTGTACAGCCAATTGTAATTGATAGTTTCCATGTCTGGTAGACATATGTGCGGAATGGGCAGCTATGTATGGGGAGTAATTTTTTTGTGGGTACAGAGTGCCCTTTTTTTTTTTTTCAGGTGAGAGTGGTATGTCAGGTGAAGGAAGTCGGTATAGCTGGGGAGGTAGGTTGGGTAGGTCAACAGACAAGACAAACAAGACGCATACAGGGGCGGTGTATGACATGTGTGGGGGGTTACACAATTGACGGGGATGGAGGTTTGGATATCCAGAGCCCATGAGCCCACAGATGGCAACAGTGGAACTGATATCCCCACCCATGGGCAGTTGCCACTGTTCCTTCACTGCCCAGGATGGGGCTGTGCTGGGGGCTGTGTAGGCCAGGCAACAGTAAGTTGTGCCACCTGTGCCTCAAGCTGGTGTAGGGGCTCAAGAACAGAGTCCCGGATCTCCCTATGCACCACAGTCCGGATGCTACGGAGGGTGAGTGGTGGTTCTCCTCTGGCCACGCTTGCAGAGGGGGGACAGGCCACATCCCCTGCAGCACTTCCACCTGCAGGTGGCACAGGGCCACCGGAGGAGGGTCCAGACTGGGCACTAGTGTCAGGTGCACTCGCCAGCTGAGGTGGGAGAGGTGGGTCCGCTGGAACCCGCCTTCCCTGTCATTCTATGTTTTGCATTATGTCATGACAGTTTGGGTTAGTAACATACAATACCATTCGCAATTAGTTGTAACAGCATGCATTAGTATTCCCATTAACTAAACACCCAGATATTCACACCATTGAACAGCAAGCATAACACATGCATAATTTGAACAGCAATACACAGTCCAACAACATGCAGGGTTGATTGATGGCAACAGGCCATCAGGTTTGGATGTATGAATAGGGCAGATGCATCAACGGACATGCAAATATTTATGACCCATCAGGACAAATGTCCAGGGGTGTTAATTGTGATTGCACATACCAATTTCACGTGGAATGGATTATATGTGGTTATAGGGTGGGGTGAAGAAAATATTATTAACACCTTCGAATACCAATACATATGCTGTACATTTCTAATAGCTACAGATATATACACACTACTGTTCTATTTACAGTTTCCTATATGATAACTACTTCAATTTGGTGATAGGACTGTTACTGCTACATCAATATACATTTTATTGTTATTCATACACGTTCATATCTGGCTTTGTTCAGCTACATCATCCTGCTACATTTGCTTTATATAGCTATAGGCAACTGTGGATGTTTGATATTTCAGACAATCATACTATCTGCATATTGCAGACTGAGAGCAACATATCCAGATTTTGGGATACACATTCTAGCTGCAGCAACACTTTGGACACATTTCGCAGTTTGGTTCTACTTTTCACATTCATTTCATTCTGTACTGACTGCAGTATACTTTATACAGGAGTTATTACTACTTTATTGGTAGATTCATAACTCTTTCTCACACCCTCTCACTTGTTTTCATTTTACTATTCAGGATGGTACTTACTTCTAGGCTTTATTGACATGTTTTACCTGTAGTTATTACAATTCTTTCCAGCAGTCTCACTTCTGTCATGTTTCAGTATTTCAACAGGGATATATTTCACACATGTGAGTTGCTCATCTTCTGCAGCTGTAATTTTCAGCCTGCTGCAGGTTGTGCACTATGATATTACAGGTGGGGCATCTTTATTTCAGACTTTATTTCAGACATTTTCATTTTTCTGTTTGGATTTCAGACTGCAACACACTTTTGTAATCAAGCAATACTTGCAAACACTTTTACACTGTTACTTGCACATTTTATTACTTAGTGACTACACTGCACTCTTTTGATAACTGTCATACTTTTATATTTCTTTACAGTTACTGGGAGTGGATTACTGACCTGCCTGGTGGCGCAAACACACCAGCCTATCGCCATAGGCTCTGCGGTTCGCAGAACGGACACCTGCAGCTGTAATATAAATGAAGTAATATTGGAATACACATCTCCATAATATCAGCTAATTTAATTTCTTACATACATAATTAAATGTAACTTACTCAGTAGTGGGGTGTTGGGCATTTGCTGGGCCTTTTGTATCCAAAGGTTCAATTGGTCCTGCTTGCATCTCTTCAGGTCCGCATGGTGGTGACGGACCTGCTCACCAGTCCTTGGAATCCCTGTGGCACTGGTAAGATCATGAGCCAACCGGTCCCATGCCTCAGCCCTATATGCTCCCCACAGGACCTGGCTCTGCATGAGTTGGGCCTCATGATTGTGGACTAGGAGCCAGACCATGTATCTGGACTCCCCAACGCCCCACCTCTGTGCTCAAAAGCAACTACCCTCACCTACACCTGACATTCTGGCTGCAAGTCAGTTCTACAATTGTTTATGCTGTGTATTCCCACCTATGGGGCTTATATATGCTGTTTTTCCCACACTTATCTGTGATTGGCCATTTTGGAATTGTATCCACTTCACAAAACCTGCTTTGTCATGCTCCACTTTCTATTCATTCCTATATATTTGCTATTACTGCATTGCTGAGTGCAGCTGTCGTAGCTTAGTGGTTCAGTGCATTAACTATGGTGCATGGTATCCTGGGGTCGAACCTGGCCACTGCTTTTTATATTTTATGACTGTCTAGACAGGCTAGGGGGTGTGTCTGTGTAAAGACAGTTTTGTTACAGCTTGCTCAACGTTGCCCGTCGGTTAGCTTGTTGGCATGGTGCGTAGCTCCGTGCAAACTGGGTGCGCTGGTTTAAGCCTCTTTTGGCTATCAGCATGCATATTACGCTCAGCTCAGCTAGGGTCACACAGTCTCAGTGTGGAAAACCACTGCTCAGCTACGGGCACTCATTTTGCACCTGTTAAACCACTGCTCACCTACGGGCAGATTCACTCACCTTGTTAAACTGTAGCTCAGCTATAGGCACATCTGACATTTTCTATTGTTTTGTTACCTCACATTTCTTTGAAATAAATGGACTATTTCATTACATTTTACATAAATTGTGATTTTATATGTGTACATATTTGTCAGGGACTTGTTTCGTGCTTATTTTACTAAAAATAAAATTGATGTTGTGGGGGTTCGAACCATGGATGCCTGCTTTTCAGCCAACGTCGCTACCGCTATGCTATTGGTTTTTGGCTTATTTTGCATATTTAGTTCTTATATGCTTTCCCACTGACTGCTAACTGTAGCTGTTACAGGCATGCCCAAATGAGCGCACTCACGGGCAAACATCTTTACAATTTAAAAAAAATATATAACATGTTCATTTATATATTTTATGTTCATAGTCTGTGGGGGCATGAGTTGTGTTTATTCACATTTCCGTGGACTCTGTCGTGGGTATTTACTTTGGGCACTTTTACTCTTCTGGGGGCATGTCTGCTTGCAGGGCTCGGCCTACGGACACGCCCCCTACTGTCTTACACAGACCTTGTTAGCCTTAGGTGTGATTCAGCATGCTCTCATGAATATGCAAAGCATGCTGACATCACTCCGTTTAACTGCAGCCTCCGTGTAAGAGTTATAACTCTTACACGGAGGCTTCGTGAATCCTTGCCTATATCTTTGGATTATTTGCTTACTAATAAAAATATAACGAGCCATGGGTGTAGAAGGGCATATGTATTAGAGTGAAATTCCTACATTTTGTCTGATTGTCTCACATTTGTCTGATTGTCTTACAAACTTTATAGTTCTAAGGTTTAGAATGGTTAGACCTGACTAAACTGTGTAGAGTACAAAATATACCTACCTGAAAGAAATACACCGCTAAAAATAACATTTTCATGGTTATAAGTGGCAATAGTTGAACATGTTTCCCTTTTTGAAGTTTTAAGGGCAGATTTTTGAGTATATTTTTAAGTGGTAGCTAGCTGGGTGGTGTATGTGCAAATTTATGATGTCTGAGCACAAAATATTGAATTCTGGCCACTCTGCTATATATACACACACTTTTGAAGTTTGAACGAAATCTATCTGCTAGTAAATTGCCTATGTCCAGGAATTTAAAATCATTTACTATTATTTCTGTGCAGTGCTGCAAATTGTATCTGAGGTTTCTAACATAGTTAAAGAAGGCTTTCTGGTTACCCTTCACCTAGTTGGTTATCTTTTACCTCATATCTGGCTTTGATTGATTTGATCAGGGTCATGGGTTCTCTATTAAGTTTAGCAAGAGTGTCTTTAGCATCTTGAGAGTTACATTTATTTTTGCAGGCAATATGTTTTCTTTTATTACAGAGCCTGTTTATATTTGGGTTTGACTAAATGGAATTATTCTTAAATGTGGCTTTCTATTTACTTCAGAGGGGGATAGATGTGTTGATGCAGCTATTTACATGTGCGTAGGATTTGACAGTAAAGGATTCCACATAACTCAGGCTATTGCTTAGTTTTAGTATATTAACCTTAGCATAATCTATGAAAACAGAGGTATTGGAAGATGCTTTTGGCTTCAGTCTTCTAATGACTGTGACTGATTTATGGTCCAGTTTAACCAGAGAGGAAGTGGCAGTTGGTGGACACCAAAGTTGTCCCATATTGTTAAGGACCAAGTCCAGGATTTTATCACTCTTGTTTGGGTACAGACTAACTGATCCAGATACCCTGTATTGATGAAATCCAGAACTGGAATACATACTCAAGGATATACAAGTTTCCCAGTTAATGGAGGAGTAGTTGATTGAAGTCTCCTAGAATAATGGTGCTAGCTTAATGCATAGGAATACCATATTATTTAGGTAAGAGATATGGACTGATGGGGTATATAGAGGGGACCTACAGTTAGGTATGACATAGTAAGGAGTTTTATTAATGCTAAGTTGGATGCAGAGGAATTCCACGTCATTATCTCAACTAGCAAGTCTGGAGATTAATTGTTCTTTAAGAATATGTAGACACCATCATCCTTTTATCTAAGGTGGTAGGCTTGAACTTGTGGCAGGTATTGAAATTCTGCATTAATAGAGTGCTATCATAGGTCTTGAAATAGGTCTCTGTGATGATGCATATATAGATGTTTTCCAGGGGAAGGAGTGCTTGTAAGGAGTGGACTTTTTAGCTTAGGCTCCAAAAAGGAAATTGGTTATTTTCTAATTAAGTATAAAAACTGTAAAAGTTTCTGAATGCAAACACACTTGCTGGCTCCAAGCCAGGTTGACCTCAGTTGCTCTTGCAGAAAGAAGGGGTGTTTGGTACCTATTGTTTGGCATCTACTTCTCACGGTTGGCATCCTATTCTTTTGGCATCTTGTACAGCCAACGACTTTGGCATGGGAACCAAACTTGACTTGACAAACTGTGCGCCGGAAACCAGATGGTTAGCAGCAGGACTCCGCGGACACAGAGAGGGCTGCCAGGGCCATGATAGCTGGTAGCTGGTGCCAGAAATGTATAGTCATACCCAAAAAAAAAAACAAAAACCTTCAGGAAAAAAAAAACAAGGTAACCCCATCATATAGGTGGCAATCCACAAAGCACAGAAGAGGGTTATCACAGACCTGAGGGACTGACTGACACACTCACATTCTTAAAGTGGTTAGAACCTACATTGGTTACCTTCTACCTGATCTGAAAGTGATTCACATCAGATCTAGATTTCATCAGATCATGATTGTTCTCAGTACTTTTCACCATTATGCTTGTGCCAATGCCCCATGCGTACCCCATGGGATGTATCATCTCCGACATCTGGCAAGCAATGAGAGACCCCCAAAAGTTCCTCACCAAAAGGATAAAAAAAATCAAAATCTGTCATATGCCAGATTGAAGAAAGAAACTCCAGCTCTATTCAGTCGCATTCCCGTCTGCAGACATGTGCCTGACATACAAGGCCATGTCCACCCGGAATTAATGGACATGCTCCACCTCAAAAATCCAAAATCCAACCACTAAAACAACACAACCACTAGAACCTTACTGATAATAACGATACAGGATTTAATAGGAGGGCAGACCTCAGAGACTCCCTATGCTGTGGAATAAATGAATAAAATCGGTCCTCGTGAGGCAGAGCACTCTGCTCCTTCAGAGAAATCTAGACCTGTGGATGGGAGGGTTTAGGTTGGGGGAAGAATCATATCTGTTCTGCTGGACAGAGGCACAACAAACTAATGGGCACAGTATTTTTTTTTTATAAAGGGTGGTGTAGCCACAAAAAAAAAAAGGCTAGGCTGCTTATAAATGCCTTAGGGCAGATAGCCTAGTATAAACCTATGAACCTATGAACCTATGAACACTATTTATTAAAGCAGCATCATGGTAGGGAATACCTCAGTACAGATAGATTCAACTACATGCATAGCCATGAGCTCCTTTACACCTTTCTGTCAAAAACAAACACCAAGTTCACACAGAGTTAAAATTTGTTGTAACTTTGACAAAATCTATGTACATTGCCAAGGCTGGAATGAGTAAAAATATGTGTAAAGGAGGACAATTTGACAAAGTCTCTAAGGGATGTATCATACCCCTGTCCAGGTTTTTGCAGAATGTCCAGATTTGTGCCCCATATTCCTCTTAAAAAGGATTGAAGTTGCTAAATAGTTTTAGACATCATATCCTTTTGCATACCAACACAACTCCTGTTATTCTAGCAATTGTATAAGTTCATGAAAGCAATATTTATAATCTGTCCTTGTTTATTTTAGGCTTTGTCCAGGTTTCTTGCACTAAGAAATTGAGTTTTGTGTGTGTGTGTGTGTGTGTGTGTGTGTGTGTGTGTGTGTGTGTGTGTGTGTGTGAGAGAGAGAGAGAGAGAGACAGACAGACAGACAGGGTCAGAGAGAGAGAGAGAGAGAGAGAGAGATGCCCTACCCTAGTTAGATCTAGCAGGTGGAATTTATATTCAAGTGCTTTTTCAAGGAGTTGCGAGCTTCAAGGGAAGCAAAGGTTACTGCTGCTCATGCTGTCTGTTTGAAATGTGCAACTGTTTTGTTTAGCAAATTGTATCATTATTGTGCTATAAAATTTTAAAGCAGTGTTAGCACAGCAGGCAGCATACTTGCATCTTGATGCAAAGGGTTGTAGGTTCTATTCCTACAGCATGTACATTTGTATTTCAAGGGGGTATGGTACTGCAGTCCTTAGTATGTCATCCTTTGGATGTGGCACCTAATAACTATGAGCCTGTTTTTCAGCTTGCCACCCATTCCCTATTACAATATACCAGCTTTCCATTTATTTTAATGCAACAGAGGCAATTTATTCTTCAAGGGCAACAGGCACTGAATTTGTAAACGAAACACTGAAATATGAAGTTGTTTTCTTTTTTTTTCAAAACAGGTTTATTGTTTTAACATATAAGAGAAATATCATAACAATTTTATACAAGTAATTAAAAATAGGTATTATTATAATATTCAACAAAACAACTAAAGTATTTACAAAGACATCCACTACAATCAGATCAATTAATTAAACTAAAATACTGTGCTATTGAAATTAGAATTTTTTTAACAAATTTTGTAAATTATCCCATACAATATAATAAGATGTTGTGTTTATTTCCATATGGCACACTATATTTATAACATTTTTAAATTCATTGAATGAAGGAGGTGTATCTGAAATCCAATTTCTAGTTATTATTTTCCTAGCCACTGCTAGAATAGACCATAACAAGGGAAGCTTAACCTTTTTAACACTTTGAGGTACAGGTGTGTTGAATAATATAAGAGATTTAGAAATAATGAAATTATCTGTAAAAAGAGCCTGCAAAATTCATTAATTGACTTCCAGTATTCTTTCAATTTTATACAGTCATAAAACATATGAGCCCAGTCAGCATTAATTTCTACATTACATCTCTTACATAAATTATCTTTATTATTTATTTTATTCATCATCAAAGGTGTATAAAAAGATCTATGTAAAAATTTCCATGTATAAAGTCTCCAGACAATGGAAGATGTAGTTCTATAAGCAGATTCCAATATATATTGTTTATCTTGTTGATTTGATGGGTCCCCATTAATAGAAGTGAAATAATTCCAGTATGAATCTACACTGTAAAAAGTTTCTTGTCTGATAATTTTATGTATGTATGAAAGTTTACCTTTATCAGAAACTTTATGTTGTAAATTTAATATCAAGTAATCAATCAGTGTTGGATTAGATTCTTTAACTGTTATAGACATTAGATCTATTTTATTAATGAGATGTTGTCTAAAGGTCTGAACCTCTAACCAGCAAGTTTCTCTTAGATCAAATTCTTGTTTTAAGAAATCTAGATTTTTAACTTTATTATCAGATATCAACTGATACCAGTACTTTAGATCATTATCTATAGCTAAATGAGTTCCTTCAGAAGTAGATGACAAAAGCATACCCTGAATATATATTATAGGGAATACAATAAAATTCCATTCCCTATACTTAGGGTGCATGAATATAAAGTTACGATAGCTAATAATAATATTTAATGGCTAACAAACCATATGTTTAGATGTAATAGGTGAAGTACAAAATTCCTTTAGTAACCATAACATGGAGTTATTTACAATCATATTTTTATGTGTTAAGGAGATTTTCATGAAGTGCATACTAATTAGCTCCCAATAATCTTTCCATTTGACATATGACTGATCTATTAATAAAGTAATAACTTTTACAATAGAAGAGATAGTATATAAATTAAAGTCTGGAAAAGAAATACCCCCTTGAGACCAGCTATTAGTATGTTTCTTTAATGCAATCCTAGGTCTATTAGGTGCCCATAGGAAATTTAACATTAGTGTATTCAGTTTCTTGATAATTATTTTTGTAGGTGGAAGTATTATTGATTGTATTAAGTATAAAATCTTGGGGAATATTATCATTTTAATAATTGTAAGTCTCTCCTCCATAGTAAAAACATATTATTCCAGGTATTAAAAAGATTTTGTATATTAAGAAAACAGGTATTATAATTATTATATATAATAGATTTAATATCTTTAGATAGTATTATATCTAAATAAGTTATCTGACCTGAATTGGGTACATATTTAGTAAAATCACTAATGAGAATATTTTTCGTGTATATATAGGTAGTATTTTAGTTTTTCTTCATTGAATATTAAACCAGAAATACTTTTAAAATTCATCATTTTATCAAATAGAGACTGCATAGAAGAATTAGATCCTGCTGATGTAATTAGAACATCATCTGCAAAAAGTTGAATTTTGGATGTTGTATTTTCATCTATTTCAAAACCCTCTATGTCAGTACTGTTTCTGATCAAATTAGCCCAAGGCTCCATTACTAAAGTGAATAATAGTGGAGAAAGTGGACATCCTTGTTTTGTACCTTTAAGAATGGGTATTTTTGTGAAACATATGTTCCTACCTTAATATAAGCCAACGTTCCTTTGTATAAATGCTCAATTAGATTTACAAATGCATCTGAGAAGTTTGTGCACTTCAGTAAGGTAAACAGATAGTCCCAACTTACTGAATCAAATGCTGAACTTATATCAAGACTAATAAGTGTTAAATCTTTCGTTTTCCTATTTGCAAAATCAATTAATGTTAAAGTTCTTCTTATATTATCAAAAGTATTTCTATTTACAATGAAGCCTGTCTAATCTATATCTATAATGCCGGGAATGATTGTCTTCAATCTATCAGCAAAAATACTCATAAATATTTTATAATCAACATTAAGTAATGAGATGGGTTCATATGAAGTACATCTAGTTGGATCTTTATTAGGTTTTAAAATTGGTGAAATAAATGTATATTGCCAAGATGGGGGGGTTATTAACTCAGTTTCGGCCAAACCAGAAACCTTATGTATTAATGAATATGTACTTTTAGAAAGGATTTTATATATCTCTGGTATAATACCATCATTACCCGGTGCTTTGTTTGATTTAAGCTTATTTATTTGTGTAATAACTTCTGTATATGAAATACTCTTGTGCAATAGTTTAATCTGTTGTTTATTAAGCTTTTTATTCATGTTTGTGGTTATAAACTCCTTTATTTTATCTTTAGGTTCCATGTTAATGTTATTATGGTTAATTTTGTGAAAGTGATTTCTAAATTCATCTAGTATTTCTGGTATACTAGAAACATTCTTCTTTTTCCTTAGAGAAAAGATTTCTTTGATATGGTTTTGTTTATTCAACCTTTTTTTTTATTTTTAAGTCTATGTAAGTATTTGGGGCTTATTGAATAAGACAAAACTTGTATTCTCTAAAGTTATTTTAACTTTATGAGTTAAAATTTCTTTGTATTTCTCATTTAGTTTGTTTATTTCTTTAATAACTTTCTTGTCCATAATATTTTCTTTATTATTATGTTTATAAGAGTCTAATTTATTTTGAATATCTAACAATTCCTTATCCTAAGATTTCCTTTTATTATTATACCATCTGATACTTTGTCCATATAGATATGATTTTAAGGCATCCCAAACATAAACAATGGAGACTTCAGGAGTATTATTTATGTCTAAAAAATGTTTTACTTCTGAAAGTATATATTCTTTATAGTCTTTTAGTTGAGTTAAGTATGCTGGTATCCTTTTGATCTGAACATTATGAGTATTTTTATCATGAATTCAAAAACAATTGAATTATGATCAGATATAGGACATGAAATGATTTTGGAATTAATTAAATCTGTTACCATCTGGTTAGAAATAAAGACCCTATCTATTTTTGAATAAGTTTTGTATCTGTTAGAAAAAGGTGTATGGTAATGATTTTGAATCTATCTGATTATTAATATCATTCAAATGATAAGAATTAGCAAAATCATTTAAATGTTTTGCATTAGATGTAATTTTTCTTTTCCCTATAGTGGTAGTATCACTTTCATGTAGTATACAATTAAAGTCACCAGCTAAAATAATATCTCCTATGGAGAATGATATGATCTTATCAAGATGATGTTTCACTGTATTAATACCAATTCCAGGTATCCAATATACATTAATTAAAGTGTAAGTCTTCCCATTAATTTGTATTGTAACCATACAAAACATTCCTTTTTCATCCTGATAAGACTTAATGGTTTTAGGAATGGGCATACTTTTATTCCATAAAATAGCCACTCCTCTTTTTCTGAGTGTGCTCTGAACTAACCAATACTGTATATTTGTTTGTGGCTAGTTTATCAATATCTTTTTCAAGAGATGGTTTTCTTGCAGGAAGACTAAGTTGGCCTTATGTAAATTAATGTATCTTATTACGCTTGCCCTTTTACACGGATTATTCAATCCATTAATCTTTAAAGAAATTAATTTTAAAGGTGTCATTTGGCATTTTAAAACTTAAGAATCTTATGATCAAAATAAATAACAAGATAAGTAATGCTACATCTCCTCCTTTAGGTGTACCTTTAAATATAGCTGTATTTATTGAATCTCTTATGGGATTTTGTATAGGATTCAATTTTGTTTGTAGTGACAATGAGTGTACAACATATATTGTGGATGTCAAAACTATATACAAATAACAATGAACAAGTGAAAATAATGTAAGGATTAAACCTTGCATCCAGCCTGGAGTTATAAACTCCAACTTAGAGTAGTATTTACCACTCAAGTTAACCCCCTACCCTAAGCAGCAGTACCTCAGCTACCACCTTATCAATTTAATACTAGTTATATTTAACTGAGGTTAACAGTTTTCAATTCAATTATCTATCAAGACAAGACTACACATTTGGTAAAACAGCATCATATAAACTAAAATAAACTTTTTTTTAAAAAAAACTGTTCATACTACTATATACATCTATGTAATATAAAACACTGGTAGAGTGTTCTTCCTGAATCTGTGATGTGTCAGTGTGATATCTAGGTCAAAGGTTAGACTAACTGCTTTCAGCTTCTCTGTGAGAATTCTGAGAGTTGAAGCTTTTGAAGTAGCTCATGGACACTGTGCATGAGACAGCCCACATCCCAGATTGTCTCCCTTAACATTTTGGTGGGAAACTTATTAAAAACAAGTGACAAACATTCATTTAGCAGTGTAAATGCATCTAAACATGACAAAACCTTCACAATGTATTTTACAGGTTATTACAGCCTCTATGTAAGTGAAATTAAGCCCAAAATTATTAATAAGTAATAAAACTCAATATTTTTGTCCCAACTCAATTTTTATGCAAATCTTATTATTTACTGTGTCTATATGATCAAAAGCATTTCTACATATTAATGAAGAAAAGAAAAAGAGAGTAGAAAATAAAAGGGTGTAAGGCAGAAATAAAAAAAATGTAAGAGAAAGCTATAAGAAGTATATGCAATGGAATATTACTTACTGTTTATATTAATAGAGTTAAAAATAAAACATATTATTTACTATTATTTAGTTCTAATTATTATTAGTTAAAGCATGACAGATTATTTACAAACAAGCATAAGCAGTATAATCAAGAAAGTATAATTAGGAATAGCATTTGAAGAACATATAAACTTTTACAAGGAATAAATATGTTATTATTCTATTAATCATATTTTCATTACTCTTCTCTCCTGCCCTCCCCACCCTTTACCCACTACATAATCTAAATAGAATGTCATTGTTTAAACAAAGAAAAGAAGAAAAGGAAAAAAATAAAGAAAAAAAATGTATCAAATTTTTTCAGAAAGAGAAACAAATTGAATCATAGCTTGCCATTAAATCTCAGATATTTTGACTGGTCATGAAACAAAACATTTCTTTGCACACAGAGAATAACTTTGATTAAATCTTTTCAAAATATTTGTGGCTTTCTGGAAATGCAGGAACTATATTTAAAAAGATTAATAATGAAATAAAATGATGAGAGAAAAAAAACATAGAACAAATCATTTTTTTAGTCTCTTCTTCTTCTCTGAAGTCTTCCATGAAGTTTCAATTGCCAGTCTCTTTAATGAAGGACTAGCCCATTCCATTTCCTCTATTTTATCCAAAATCTTATTTTTGATAAACAGTAAAGCAGAGTCTAAGTCATCGAAAATTTTAGGACCATCAGGAAGGAAGATTTTAAGCTTGGCAGGAAACAGAAGGTATGTTTTAAACTGTGCTTTTTTAAGCTCCCTTATTAGTGGCAGAAAAAACTTTTCTTTTAGCTATTACCATGGAAGAATAGTCATTGTCAAAACACACAGTTGTCTCATTAATCTTAACAGGAGCTTTAGCTCAAGCAGATTTAAGAACCATCTCTTTATCAAAAGATGATAGAAATCTAACTATAACTGATCTAGGATAGTTTTGTTAGAGTTAGTATTAGCTATAGATCTATGTGCTCTTTCGATACCAAAAGAGAATGCTTCTGGTAAGTCTAAAGTTTTAGGGAGCCATGTTGTTAAAAAAGAAGTAATATTGTTACCTTCAATATTTTCTGGCAGTCCAAAAATCCTAATGTTATTGTGCCTAGATCTATTTTCCAGGTCATCCAGCTTTGTTTGTAAATGTGTATTTTGTTTCAGCAGAAACTCAATGTTGATTTCCTCTTCTTGGATTCTATTTTCCATGTCATTCACAGCTTCTTCTATGCCTGTCATCTGGATCTTCTGTTGTTGCAGGTCTATATGTAACAAGTCTATTTGTTTTGTAGTTTTTTCTATGAAGGTGTCTATTTTAGTATCCATTTTATCCATCTTAGCAGTAAGTTGCTGGATTATAATTATCAGAGACTGAAGTTCTTTCTTGATGTGGGAGTCTTGAGAATTTGTCTTACTGGAACTCATTTCAGACTGATAAACTGACAGGAAAATTTCCAAAGTGATTTCTGACAGGAATATTGTTAAGATTTCCTTTCTTTTTTAGATATAGTTCAAGAACTATATAAAACAAACATATTTAGAAAGAAAATTACTTCAAAAATTAATTTTTTAAGTAATTAATTCCTGTCAGTGTAATGAAATTGGTGGAGCTGAAGAAATCTGCTGCTATCCTGTGTTCATCCTTGGCCACGCCCCCTATGAAGTTGTTTTCTAGCAACAACCTCTTCATTGGTTTCAGATCTTTTTAATGTGGAATTATTCAGATTACTTTTACTTCTGCAGAGATTATGCATATTGATTGATATTGGTGGCTTGTATGACAGAAGTTTGAGTGGCCCTTTATGGCTGAAATGTTCTGAATTGGGCAGGTTGTCATTGTTGGTTCATATGATTTGTTTCATTGCTTAAAGGAAAAATGATCAGGACTATAGATTTAAAACACTCTAACAAGTGGTGCTGTAATATACAAGGGATATAATTCAATTATTATATAGTATAATTAATACAGTCAGACAAGTGAATGAAAGAACTTTTGCATGGTTCTTAAAATGTGTGTAAGGAGCCTATGATTTGAAAACAGCCCAAAGGTAAACTTACCCTGCCACTGGCCAGATGCATTTTCTTTGAATGTGTGTTTCAATGCTGTTTCAGTGAATGTGGGTCTCAAAGGTAGAGAAGTTTTAATGCTAAGTCTGTTTTCATTGTAAGACTATTGCTTTGTTTAGGTTTAGTAAATGTCTATCAGTCTGTGCTATAAAATTTGAAATAAAAGTTGTGAATGAAATCCAAATATCTGTAATCATTGTAGAAGTAAAGCATAAAACAGTATGCACACTGAGAGGTTCGAACAGTGTCTATGACAAATGGGGAGAAATAGCCAAGTAATGGGACACTGGAATGGCTGTGTTGTTGGGGGGGCTCTGGGTTTGCACGCCCCCTGCAAAAAATCTTGTGGGATCCCTTGGACAGACTCTATTGTTCTTAGCAGTTGTTCAGCTGAACATCAGTACAACAGCACCTGAAGGCACACATAAATCATTCCACATCATCTATCCCATTATTATGGACCAAGTACTACAGTCAATTTATTTATTTTTATTTTTATTTTACAGTTGTTTACCAGGAAAGTATGACTGGAACAAGGTCCATTTACAGCGGAGGCCTGGGGAGAAAAGCTCCATAACATAACAGTACAAATACAATAAATGACAAAAAAAATTATGTACAGAGGCATATATACAATCAGAGCTCCATGTCTTTATATGACAACACATAATCCACGAATGACAGAAAATTTCTATACAGTGGCATATATACAATCAAGGAGATTTTTTGTACCTTAGTTTAATTTGAGCAAGCTTGATATATAGATAGCAAAACATTGAATTCCCTATTGGTAGTTTGGTAGTACAATTACATGCACATGTACTTCACATACGTGTTCTGGGAATGAAGTCTCTTCTGGATAGTTTGCTTGATGTTTTTTTTTTTGTTTGTTTGTTTGTTTGTACCTTTTGCTCCCTCTCTCTCTCTCTCTCTCTCTCTCTCTCTGTTGGTCTCTTTCCAGTAACTGGATTGAGCTACTTTGCATAGATTGCAGAATGGATTTTGTAGGTGATGCACATGATCAGGTGATGGCCTCTGCACCAATCAGTGTCCTCCACTTGCTACCTGCATGCAGCATGCTGTGTAGAACTTCCAATTTCAACTGTCATGGCAACCATCTACTATAAATCCCTACATCATGTGGGCATGGTCCCTTTACATTTCCTGTATGGTGGACATCCTTCCTGTGTGTGGGCAGCAGTGTTACAGACAGCAGGTAGCAATATCTCTTAAAGGAGAACCTGCACATTCAGGCCAGATACATATTTGTAGGAAGTTCCAGAACTACCGACAGAGTGTGAGTAGTGCTGCTGTATGCACTGTATAGCACCGGTGTTACAGGGTTTATGTGTACATACTAGTTTAACATGGAATGCAGTCTGTCTGCATAGCTCTCAACTGTGGGCCTATCCACTTGATGCCGAGAGGTGTGCCTGTTATGTTTTGTCTGTCCACCACACAGGTCTTGTGTCATATATATCACTGGCAGTGTGTAAGGTGAGTGCTATCAGTACATGGCTACATCCATTTCTGTTTCTAACTTCATATTCCTGACTAAGGGTATGTTGCAGACTATCCTGTAACACCAGCGAGTTGTGTATGACAACAGTTTTTCACATATGGGCCTGTGTTCCAGCCTCTGTCCTCCACCTACATGCCAGGCTTTGTACATATGACATGCTGTCAGGGGTTGTTATGTAGTGGGCTGTGAGTATGTCATGCTGCCATTCCTGCCATCTGTCCACTGCTGTTGTGACCCCCACACATACTGTGGGGTTGGGTCCATACATGTGTGGGCTTCACCTACACAATACATGTGTGCCTTTATGCACTCCAGAGGACAGTGTATGTAACAGTGGTATATGGCCCTGTATTATTGAGTTTGTGCGGGAGGGATGCACCATAACTAACCTAGGCTGTTACAACATGTGGGGGTATCAGGAGTAAGCTGACTTAATGTATCTGGGTGTACATTACCATACAATTCACCTTGGGTAAATGCAGGCCTACTGCTTCCTGCCATACAGAGTGTTCTGTTTGTCCATGTGATTGTGATGGTGTCAGTTATGCCTTGCTATTTATCAGATACATGTAACAAAAAACCAAAAACCAGATACTAAAACACAAAAATAGCCAAAACCTTGTACGGAACCACTGATATTTTAAAAAAACGTGTACTGACGAATACACACTGAGAGATAAAATACTAGTACTTTAATAAACCATTTTAGCGCTTTCATCTCCAATCGAGACTTCTTCAGAAAGATTTCTGAAGAAGTCTCGATTGGAGATGAAAGCGCTAAAATGGTTTATTAAAGTACTTGTATTTTATCTCTCAGTGTGCATTCATCAGTACACTTTTTTTAATTTATCAGATACATCCCATTGTGTCAACTGAGGTCTTTACCCCGTAGGGACTGTGTACAGAGTATAGATAGAGGCTGCTGGACTATATATCTGCATTACTTAGTGTTGATTGATTTGTATCCTGCAGCCCAGTCTGTCTTTACTATTGTACTTCTTGAAGGCCTCGGCCTGGACAGCAACATATGTAAACCTTTCCAGACTACTGTATTAATATAACTGTTTCACAGTTGCATCACTCTGTTTATATGTATGTCAGTGTGTAAACAGCTATATATCATGGCTTATACAACTGTAATAGTACACAAATAAAGCTTTCCCATGTATGCAAACCTGTGTGTGATGTTATATCCTTTGACCTCTCTGTGGGTATATGTTGCAGGCAACAATTGACATTTGTATGGGTGGCTCATACAGTGTCTAGTTGGTAATGTGGCAACTGTAGGCATAGTGGCTGTTCGTATTGTGTGCACCTTCTACATATGTATCTTCCTATACATATCTCTGTGTGTGCATGTGTAGTTACATATCTATCTATATCTATCTATCTATATATATATACATATATATATATATATATATATATATATATATATATATATATATATATATATATATATGTGCCTGTGTATATGTATCTTAGGAATGTCGATTGCTTCCACATTGTACATTCCCCATGGTAGACAGACTGTACTGCATTATATGTTACTGATACCAGCCTGACATCATACAGGAGGGATGGAGTACTGTTAACACCTTGTGCCCATGTTGTGTCAAGTCCTGGTTATGGGATCTGCAACAGTTGGTATTGTATTGCAGGGCAGACATGTTTGGCTGTTGGGGGTAGGATATCTATATGTACAAGACATATCTTGTTTGGGCCCCCTCACCCCCATTAACAGTGCATATGGACATATACTTTTTTTATGTTTCATTTTATATATATATAGATATATGACTGTATATACCTGTATAGATATATATTTATATATATATATATGTATATATATATATATATAAATATATATGTATATATATATATATATATATATATATATATATATATATATATATATATATATATATATATATATATATATATATATATATATATATATATATATATACATATAGATGTAGACATATAAATCTATAGATGTATGCATATGTATATATAGATATGTTTATATTTAAATATATATATATATATGTTTATATTTAAATATATATATATATATATATATATATATATATATATATATATATATATATATCTACATATATTATGTTATATCTATTTCGGTATATATATATATATATATATATATATATATATATATATATATATATATATATATATACACACACACACACACACACACACACACACACACACACACACACACACACATACATCTACATGTTGAAATACATCTCCTGTACTGTTGAATGACTGGGCTGGATGTTATATTTGTGAAAACATCAGGGTTATGTGTATCTGACATGGCTTAGTGGTAACTCACTTTGTCTATGGTGTGCAAGGGCTTGGATTTGAGCCTTGCAAAGGCTGTTTATTTGGTTGCTGGGCAGAACATGGGTCATTGGATACAGAGTGATTAAGGCACTTTTAAGCAGTTGTAAGTGGGTTTGCGCAGAGGTAACCACTGCTAACATCCAGTTACAGTTTCTTATACTCAGTTAGCTTCTAAATTGCTTAACCTGTATAGGCATTGCTTACCTCTGCACAAACAAGCTTAAACTCACTTACTGCTGCTTAAAAGTGCTTAATCCCACTTATCCCATTCTAATTTCTTTAAAAGAAAAGAAAAAAAAGGTTGCTAGGAAAGTGGTGAAAAAGGGCCACAAAGAGGGAAAGACAGTGGGAAAAATAGCTAGGGATGTGCAGGACGGTGTAGGGAAGGTCCATAGCTGCCCATTACTTCTACAGCAACAGCTGTGCATTTACACTGAATTTGGAGATAGATTTGGACACTCAACCCCCTGAGAGAGGGGTGAGGACAACAATAATATGTTGTGATGCCAATTAAACCAGATTACATGTATCCAGTGGGCACGTGCGTGAAATGGACAGCTATGTATGGGGCGATTTTTGTTTTGGGAACAGATTGCCCATTTTTTTTTCAGGTGAGAGTGGGATACTGGAGAGGGATAGTAGGTATATTTGGGGAGGTAGGTTGGGTAGGTTAACAGACAAAACAAACAAGATGCATTCAGGTGTAGTATAAGACATGTGGGGGGCAAACACCTTAATGTGGAGGGGTTTTGGGAAATTGGAAGCCCACGAGCCCCCTAGTGGAAACAGTGAAACTGAGATCCCCACCCATGGGCAGTCACAACTGCACCTTCACAGCCCCAAAGTTAGCTGTTCTGGGGACTGAGTCGGAGAGCCAGGCCGACCCTCTAGTCATGACATGCAGCCCTCGAGCTGGCATAGAAGGTCTCCAAACTGCTGATTGAGCTCTCTATGCACCACGACCCAGACCTGGCGAAAGATGACAGGTTCCTGTCTGCGGCCACTCTGGGGGGGGGGCAAGCCCCATCCTCTGAGGTGGTTCCACCCGAAGGTGGTGCAGGACTAATGGACAAGGAGGTCCCAGGTTGGGACCCAGATGTGCTGGTGCCCGGTGCCACAGCCAGCTGAAGTGGGATAGCATTCCCATATGTGCTATGATGTTTATGGTGTATCAACATATGCGGGTTAGTAATAGTCAACACATTCCAGCATTAGGTATAACAGCATGCATAGATATTCCCATTAACCCAGACACTAGATATGGAACAGTTGCATAACAAATGGAACACATGCATATATGGGACCACAGTGGTAATAACAACAGCATGCAGGTACATTGATGGCACCATATCACCAGTGTTGGAGTATTTCAATGTAGCACACGCATAGAAACAGATTTATATAATTATCAAACAATAGGACATATGTCCCAACATTACAGTGGAGTCTTCACGTACCAGTTGAGGTGGGTATTTAGTGTATTGTTGAAGATATGGTGGGGTGGAGAGAAAGATGTCAATTAACAACTAGTATATTCCTGTAGTTCGCATTACTTTCCTAGTCAGTGCTGTTATCTGTACCTTACAAGTATTACTACACTACCCTATTGCCTTAGTTTGGACAGTAATATGGCTGTTGACATCTGTATACATGGACTGGTTTTACCTGCAGTATACACCTCTTACCTGGTATACCTGTGGAGGAATTGTTTAACACTAAAAGTTTCTACACATATTCTCAGATTCCAGGTTGATGTTATGCATACATCTGTCCATTTCTTTTTGCACAGACTCTGGCTATGTCTTGACCACATGCAGGTGAACCAGGTCATATGTAGACTATTGCCCTCTTCAACCTTTAGTGACTTACAAGACTCTTATACAGGATTTCCTACACAGTTATATTATGTAGCACAGTGTGGGTGATAGTGATCAGTGATACCTTATTATTCAGAGCAACTGCAAAACTCACAATTCCATACAATACCAGAGTAAACAGTACCAGTACAGGGTATCAAGCTTTTATTTCTCGGTACAGTGTTCGTATCCGATGTACCTGTGTGAGCAATGTTTGTTAGCACTACCTGAATGTTGCCATACAAAGTACTGGATTACACATTAGTATTATGCACATACATCTCACTCTGTTACTGTACCCACTCTAGTCACAGCTTGATAACATGGGGGTGTAGATGGGACATACGTGGCTTATTACTTGATAACATTTTGGGGAGTTGCTAGTGTGACAGGTTTGTTCTTATAGATGTGTGATAATAAGTTGTATTTCCTGTTTGCTGCCTAAACATCTGGGATCATCCCACTGATTTCCCAGGGGGACAGGGTGACAGGCAGCAGATATAGGCCGATATACTGGACATTCTGGACTTATCTGTACAGTTGTGGGGTATGATTCTGCATGCAGCCTACTTCCACTCCCAGGATTTAGACCATGGCTGTGTCTGCTAAAACTAAAACACTCTCCATCACAGTTGTGTGTGCTGTATAGATATTGCTGTATATCTCCTATCTGACTTCTGCCTTATAATTCTCCTGTGGTTTTCATTTTGATCTTGTATTATAACACTGTTATACAGGATTTCCTAGACAGTTAAATTTGGTAGCACAGTGTGGGTGACAGTGATGAGTAATACCTTATTATTCAGAGCAATTGCATCAGTCACATTGACATACAATACCAAAGTAAACAGTACCAGTACATGGTATCTTTCTTTTATTTCTGGGCACAGTGTTCAAATCTGACCTACCTGTGGGACCAGTGTTTGTTAGCACTACCTGAATGTTGCCACACAAAGTACCAGATTCCACATTGCTATTATGCACATACATCCCACTCTGTTACTGTACACACTCTGGTCACAGCTTAACAACATGGGGGTGTAGATAGGACATACAAGGCGTATTATTCTCATAACAGTTTGGGGAGTTGCTAGAGTGACAGGTTTGTTCTTATAGATGTGTGACAATCAGTTGTATTTCTTGTTTGCTGCCTTTACATCTGGGATCATCCCACTGATTTCCCAGGGGGACAGAGTGATAGGCAGAAGATATGGGCTGATTTACTGGACATATCTGTACAGTTGTAGCGTATAATTCTGTATGCAGACTACTACCACTCCCAGGATTTGAAACATGGCTGTGTGTGCTAAAAATACAACAGTTCACGTCTCAGTTGCATTTGCTGTTCAGATTGCGTTGTCTGTCTTTTCACTGTTTTCTGTCTATGTGTCTCTCAGTTATACTAAATGACCTCTGGGGATTACAACAGTCATATACAGACATTCCTACACATTCTATTTATGTTGCACAGTGTGGGTAACAGTGCTTAATACAACAGTACTATTAAGTGATTGCAAATCTACATTACCATATGATACCAGAGTATACACATGCAGTCCAGCAGTTAGACCTTTATTGCCAGGCTATTATGCTTTTATTTACATACAAACTATATGAGACTCTTCCTTCCATATTCTCCAATGTATGCAGTGCTTGTCTTAAACAATACAAGTTTTATACTGGCAATTAATTTACTAATACTTTTAGATTTATTTCCTATGGGTTTAGATGCATTTGGTTGCGCGACTGAAGGTCAAGCCATCATATTTCCGAACCTAAATGTCGAATCTCGTATGCCCTAATGCTCGGAATGTTGCGCGCAACTTGAAAATTTGAAATTCCTGATCGCACAACTGCCGAAACAAGCACTACCATGGCTCAAGAGGGGGGAATAGTAGCCTAGCCAGCATTCGGAAATCTCAGGCTTGACATCTGCAGATTAGACATCCCGTGATCCTGGTGTTCTGCTGTCAACACATTCACTTTTGTACAGCAATCGTTCACGCAAATGCATGTATACCTTCCTATGACAGTACATGCAAGAGTATTACTAACCTGCCTCGCTACACAACTTCTCCAGGCGACATCCATGGGCCTCCTGGTTCGCAGCCCGCTCACTTGCCGCTGTGAAGGACATGAGAGGAATATTTAGCCATACTTAGCCATAATATACATGAGCTGGCAATTATTAAACAGGTAGTGGAGTGATACTTACACACAGCTGGGACAACCCCTGCCATCTTAGCCTCTTGGATCCACTGATCCAAGAGATCCCCCTTTCGCCGCTTCAGGTCAGCATAGTGATGCCTGACCTGCTCACCAGTTCAGGGTATGCCAATGGCACTGGTGCAGTCACGGATGAGATGGTCCTAGGATTCTGCCTTATATTGGGAGCTCTGGTACTGGCCCTGTAACAGTCTTTGACAAGGAGTCCTGCCATGACTTTGAACTCCTGGATGCCCCAGTGCTGCACCCAAAAGCGCACTCCCTCTCCCCATATTGACAAGGTGCCTGCATGGGGAAGCTACAACCAGTTATGAGATGTATTCCCACCTGTTTGGTTTAAGCAGGGCCGATTTCCCGCACTTTGCCATGATTGGACGGTTTTGAAAAGACTAAGCTTTGGGCAAACCTGCTTACCTAAGGTTGACAGTGTTTAAAGGGGTTGAGTTAGCTGGCCTACCCATTGCTTACACCTACTAAGCTGGTCTGTGCAATGCTTAGTGTTGCTTAATATTTGCTTTGCATTGTATTTGCTTTTTGGCATTGATTTATTATTCATTCCATGTTACATATATATATATATATATATATATATATATATATATATATATATATATATATATATATATATATATGTCTGGTATCCATGATTCATGTGTATGTACAGTGTATGGGGTCCTTGTGTATAATAGGGGATTTCAACACTGTATTACAATTACACCTCACATCTGGGCTTACTTCAGTACTCCAGTTCAGATATTTATGTTATGTAGTAGGTTATGGAACATACAACTGTATACTGATTCCTGTCACATGTTCAGTTTGATTTTACTATAGTGAGGATTTGTTTGATGATACCTCAAACTTATGTACTGCTGTGATGCCTGTGACTATAGTGTACAGGGTCCTGGGTTCAAGACCTGCAGGGTTGTTCATTTTGTTGCTTGGCAGAACAGCAACTGTTGGATACAGAGTGATTAAGGCACTTTTAAGCACTTGTAAGCGGGTTTGCTCAAGGCCTTTGGTGAAATATGTTTACAGAGAGTTAGCTTCCATATTGCTTAACCTGTGTGCTCATTGCTTACCCCCATGCAAATGGGCTTAAACACACTTACTGGTGCTTACATATGCTTACTCCCATTTACTATTGCTTAATAGTGCTTACACTTGCTTACTAATGCTTACTCCCGCTTACCACTGCACAAATTTAGACAGTAATGTCTAATTGTTCTTGGGAAGGTGGGGGATTTGGAAGCTTTATGGGATTATCATTTATTACACCTTTTACCTTCTATTTGTATCCCTGATTCCTGTGTACATATACTATATGAGGCACATGTGATTATCTGTGGACTTTGCAACATTATGACACTGACACCTCACAGCTGCATTTAATGCAGTACTCCAGTTCAAAAATATATGTTATTTAGTAGGTTATGCAACTAAAATACTGCTCATAACATGATTTGACATGGAAATTGAATGTGCTGCAGTGGGACTCGAACCGGGAATAACTCCTCATAAGGCGAATGCTTTGCCCACTACACTACTGCTATACTGCTTCATTTGCATATATCTTCCTTTTTATCCTCTTCTGCCATTTAAGCTGCATTACCTGTAGCTATGCGATGGGCAAACCTGCACACCTACGGTTAAATTTAATATGTTTCATAAAACAAAAGTATCTTTATATTGTTTGTGTTTACTATTGCTTTTGTACACATGGGGGGATGTTACTGGGGGTAAACGGACACCTATGAGCGGTCTCATTCATTCTTTTAGGGCTTTCAGCTGTTTTTCATTGCAGGGGCATCTATATTCTGAGAGCTCTGCTCACAGACACAACTCTGCACTTTTACATGCTCCATGTAAGATTAGGAGCTCAGGCAGTGTGCCTTCATTAATATGCATGGCGTGCTGCCGTCCTGCTCCTACACGGCCGCTTCCATGCAGGACTAAGCTAGTCCTGCACAGAAGAATAGTAAAACCGAGGGATTGTCATGCAACTTGTCTTTTGGTTCATGTTTTTAATTTTCCTGGTTTGGAGTGTATTCTGGTTGTTGGTTTAAGAAACTGAGCCATGGAGACGAGTCCAGGAAGTGGTGGTAATCAACTAAGTCTTGAATCTGTGCTTACCAACTCTGTTACTACTTTAAATGAACTTATTTCTAAATTAACCCAGCAGTTGGCTGTATTTACGATCCCAAGGGCCTCAGGTATCAACTGTATGTTCCTGGTATTAATGGCAGTGAAAACAACTTACAAACAGGAGAAGACTTGGGGATAACACCAGCACAAAGAACTACACTTCCCGTAGTGCATTGGGTGATAGTCCAGTGACCCAGGTGACCAACAATGATGTTAGAAGCCGATTGCAATCAGGAAGGACTGGTGACAATGCGTTTTCTTTGAATACATGGTTACAAGAAGGTTTAGACCAGAGTATTTCAACTGAGAGGACTACTACTAGTTTGGGAAACTTGGAAGTAGAGAATGTAGTGGGATTTTTTTTTCATTCTGAAGAAGTCATTTATCCCACTGACGAAAACACTAAAGTGAGTTTTAATAAAGAGGATCCATCATCCTGCAACTTGTCTTTTGGTTTATTTTTTAGTTTTCTAGTCAGAAATAAAGAGCACTGAAATCCAAAAGAAAATTAGAACACAATGTCAGGTCCTCCCTGACCCTTATGTTAATTCTCACTCTGTACTGTTTCTTACAACTTCCTAGGAAAATGATGTAATGGATGTTCTGCCTGGGATTTTGGCTTTGCATGCAAACTTAAGTAGCCCCCACAACTATCTAGCCTGTATTATGCTTACCCTCTTAGATAAAAGAAAATTATTTAATGCAGACTAGAGACTTTTTAAACATTTTCTGCTGATAAGTGAAAACAGCTTTGAACAGCATCTAACTATATGCCTAAAAACATTAACACTTTGGCAGGACATTCTAATTTGTCATGTGATAGGGGGACTCCTAATGATTCACATTTATGAATAAAGGACATAAGGGCTTCTATTTTTCCAGTCTCACCATCTTTATGAGCTATGCTTGATCATTATCTTGATTATGACATCATCAAGATAGTGATCCTAAGGAGGGGGTGGGTTATCTTGCTTCCAGCACCTTAAAGGAGCAGAGTTGAAGCATTCAAACACAGAGCATACTACAAAGCACCCCGTCAGCATGGCAGTGTCAAAAAACTATGATCCATTAAATTCCATTCCAAGTAACTTTCAATCTTGTGGGCAGATCGGTAACAAACAAAATACAAATTGTAAGTCTACCTTTGCAATCCACAGAACTGTAGTTCCTTTTATTATAGGTCTTGCGTCATCATGTGATGAACAACGAACCTTTGAGTCTTTTTTGTCTACACCATCATCCACTGATGTGATAATGGTGCATGAGCTGGTCGTCACCTTGTTTGTACTCTTGAACCAGGCCTAAAGGAAAACTAATAAATGGATCAAATGGAGGGAACTAGAATAGGTGCACTAGATATCCATACTGACATTCTTTAAGGTGAAGGGGATGAAAGATTTGACCTTTATTCTGGTAGATTGTCAGCAACCTCATCTTTTTTTATTTACTTGTTTTTATCAGATTAATACAATAAATGATGTGGAAACTCAAAGTGTAGCTTTTCAATATAACCAGAATTTGATAATTAAGTATATTTTTGATAGTCACATGGCATGAGTTCCAGGGGACCATTGAGGAGCCTAAACCAATTTCCCAAGTGCACCATTTGCATAAGGGACTTGCTTAGAGTAACATTCCATTTAGTTGGAGGCTGAAGAAATCAAACTATGGAGTATAGGATTTCTGCTTGTTTTTAGTTTATGTGTTTAGCATAATCAATAAAGACAATTTCATGACAAGAGTATGAAACACTTTGGCATGAGCAATAAATGAACTATGTATGTATGCATTTGTATCAAATTTAACATAGCACATTGATGTAGTTAGTGTGGTAGTTGTTTACTTAATGTAAACTTTAGTATGTGATGCTTTTTCCCAACAAGAATGTAAGATTTTACTTTTGTTTCCTCTACAGATGTGAATATTGTGTCTTTAGTAAATAAAACACATTTGCTCATAGGGAATCAACACATGAGAAGTCAAAAGTTATATAATTTACTTGTGTGTATTATTGAGAAATGTTTCTTACAACACATTTCCATGTTATTTCATATTTACAACACATTTGTTGAAAGTGTGTTCATCATTTGTAATATAAGAAAAGGAGTCTAGATATTCTACTTTCATTCTGACTTTCATTGCTTGCTTCCTATTATAAATATTAACAGTGACAATAGTATATGTTTGTACTCCTGTCGAAAATTATTATTAAAAATTCCATAAACAATGCCATTAAGACAGCTGTTGAAGCAGACACTAAAGAATCCAAGAACAACCAGCCACAATGGAACATTTGGTGCCTTTCATTGAGGACTGAAACCTGCAGTCAAAGCAGGAATACTGAATGGAGACCAGCAAACTGCAAAAAGTACAAATACTGCAATCATTGTCAAAAAGTTCCTCATATCTGAGGGCCGGAGAGTTTGCTTGCTGTCTTTTTGGAGTCTGTATTTGACTTGTAAGACTGTGATCCAGATTCTTGCATAACACAACTGTTATGGAAAAATAAAATGAAAGACTGCAACAGCAATTGTTAATGACTTATTTGGAGTGAAGAAAAATGTACAAATGTATAGATGTGGATTGTACTGTAAACTAAAGAATCAGCTAGAATTAAACTAAAGCTAATTGTCCATGTCAGGAATATATAGCAGTAGGGGGTTTTCATGGTGAATATCTTCTCGTATTTCATTGCGTGGCAAATGCAGAACTAACAATTGATTGCTATTGACATAATGTTGTAAAGAGAAGCATTGCAACTCAGACCATGAAAGAATGCTGCCAATTGGCACTGAACTTCTCCAAACTGCCACTGGTTTTGTAAAATGGATCTGATATGCAAAGGGTATGGATAAACTGCATCAATGACATCTGCTGCAGACAGACTGATAACAAACATATTGCCTAAAAGAAAGGAAAAAATAAAAAAATACATTTCTGCATAATAGAGCCTTTTATTTTCTGACATTTACTTTATCCAAATCAATGTCACAGGGAAGCTAAAGTCTACCTTGGCAAACTGCAGACATAAGGCAGAAGAAATCCTGAATGAGTCATCAATTAATTGCAAGGTGCCCACTCCATACACATGCATGTGATTGCACTCAAACACACACACACACACACACACACACACACACACACACACACACACACACACACACACACACACACACACACACACACAGTCAAATACATTGAATGGATAGTTATATTATTGCCAATTCGCAATTTGCCACACCCTTTGATTAAGGTAGAAAAGTTGAAACCCTGCAGAATACCATGTGGACACATTGTGGACATGCAGACCACATACAGGCAGGCCAGCCAGGAATCAAACCAGAGAAGCTATTCCTGTGCTACCTATTTCTGTGTAACATCCATCAGAAAAACAATCAGGTAAATGCACCAAGGGTAAATGTTGTGAATACATTTGATAGTCAATTTAAAAACTATGAATGGGATAATGCTCATAACCAGAATATGTTTTTATTTCAGTTAAATTAAATGCACAGTTGATTATAGTGTACTGACTCACTAGAGACTGCATGCTGAGGTGGGCATTTGCAAGCTGCTTAATTTTAAGACTGAAGTACTTTAACTCAAAAATAAAGTGTTGGGCTTAAAAATATGTGATGATTACTTATATCAGGTGTAGAATCACACTTAGTGATTTTTGTAAATTCATGTTATGCAAGCTTCAAATTATGTGTAATCAACTGCATAAACATTTTGTTACTTATTTACCATTAACACTCATACTACATGGACTGACATGCCTCTTAACCTCCACTAATATCTAATATTAAATGTGTAAAGCATGTGTGGGAGCAGGTGAAGGTAGTGCTACCCCTTTACAAACAGTAGTAATAGAATGCACATTATGAAACAGCTTTACTGAACAGCATCCTGGTCAGATTTTGCACTAACTTGTATGACAATTTTTACCATATAGTGCTGCTTTGCACTGGGTGTCCTCATTGGCCTAATTATTTAATTGGCTTTTATTTGGAAAACCAGAAGGAAGCATTATCACACAGTTACAGAACATGGAACTAATGCAGTATATCAAAAGTTGTTTTTTCATAAATAATCATAATTTGTATTGCTTTAATCAAAAATATATCCTCTTTCAATTGAAATTTCATTACTTGCAATAGTATTCAAAAACATGGCATGCATCAATCAAATTTGAATTATTCTCAAAATATGATACAAACTATACAAATATAGATATACACACTGCCACAGAAAAAAAGGAAAAAAAAATAGATTTATATACACTGGCCTTCAAAAAATGTTCAAAATTATTATACAAAACATATAAACAGTACTTAAATGTGCCATATCATTATAATAATAAGGTGCTGCAAATCATTCCTTGACCATCAAAACTAGTATATGCATAACCATTCAGTAATGATGCCATTTCTGTCAAAAAGATGAATATTGTTAGTTAATTAAAACTGTACATCCAAACCAGGAGGATGTGAGGCCCACATTATTTCAAAGTAATATCCCGCGTGAATGCAAAACATTAAGTATATAACACTTTTTAAAGCATACCTTGTTAAAATTAGACCATTTTACTAATTAAGGAATTTCTCAGCATTATGTACTATTTCTATGAAAAGAACTATTGTTTAATAAAAACACAGATCATGCCACTGGAAATTTCTTGCCTATTCAACTATTTCTGACTTTGGAAGAAAAAAAATCTAGATCCAAGCTGATACAAGACTTAGAATATAACTCTGCTCCATGGAATAATAATATTAAATAAGAATATTATTTATAAATCCTCACACATCTTGATATATACAATAAATTTACAAATAAATCTATACCACAGGCTGATCAGAAAATATTATCCATACCATTTAGAGTATAAGGAAAATGCTAGACAATCTGCATTATCAGGAATTATTTGTAAATACATTACAAATATGGTAAGACATTTTATACATTGTTCAACATTTCTGCTCAGTTCAATTTTATATTGACTTTTTCAAATGATGCAATTTATAATTAGATGCAATAAATTCTGGGTAATATATGGAGCTAAGAATTGAATTGCATAGGAAAGACAAGAAGTTCTTATTTTTACAGGAGATTAACTAAGAAGAAACAGGTTTTAGTTTTACAATGTTAAAAGAATAGAGATAAGAACTTAAAAGATACACAGATCTATACCATATTTAATAATGTTTATGGGGCTGGATTCATAAATGTTACCAGAAGGTGTACACTATCTGTGCACTTAGTACAACCTTTCTGACTGAATAGACAGTGCAAGCATTGTCGTAGGGCTATTCTTGAATTTAGAAAGTGTACACAAAGTCTGCATATTATGGTAACCTTTATGAGTCCTCCCAATGAACTATGAGTATTTCAGTCTTCCTTTAAAATAGAGGGATTTAATAATGAACTGAGAATAGTGTAGATGTTTCTAGATGTAGTTTATAGAAAGAGGCATTGCTGCGCTCATTGATTATTTTTAGATGGCTTGGAAGAGTTTAATAGGTATTTTGGAAATGCATAAGAATAGAAACATCTATCCATTGCTGTCAAGATAAACCTGACACCTAAAGTGACACAATGAACAGCAATCACCATCAACAGATTTCAATAGGCAAGTAGGGAACTGAAGTAGATTGCCACCACTGATCCACCTGCGACATGTGTTTGGGATATGGCAGCAAACTGGAGTACCTTGCCAAAATCCATGTGAGCACTTTGAGGGAATGCAGATTCCGCATAGAAAGCAGTCCAGCAAAAAATCAAACCAGAGTATGTTTTTCTATAAGGTGACTCTACTACTCACTCCACCACTGAGTTAACTAGTATCACTCAAATTATGCATCATAAAATGTGATGATATATTTTTCAGTTGATCAGGTGGTTTTACCATAATTCATTATACAGAGAGGTTGTTAGAACCATGATTCAGCTTCAAAAAGCTAGCCAACAATAGTAAAGGAACAGTCATCCATTTTGTATATTTATGCCAAATTGTGCTGCAATAAGAAATTGGCTTGATTCAAGTAATGACATTCGCTCATGTCTGGCAGATATCAAGATATCAGAACACCAAGCTTCCTTGGATCAAAACTTTTCTTAAGATATTTGCTTAATGAAGATTGTTTTTATTATTTCCAGAGATGATATTTTTCTTTCACACAATTTTTTTTTCAGATATGAAGCTTTAGTTATAGGCATGCCTGTGAGCAGAGATTTAAAAGGCTTTCCATTAAACATGAAATGGTAAATTACTGTCATGTTTATAAGAAATTGGGAAAGTGAAATGAGCACAAAATTTAGTTTGTCACCTCATAGTTTTAAAAAGTTGTGGATCTCATGTCCAGATATAATTATACTAATAGATATAATTATACTGCAATTTCTTGCTGATGCATTTTCAGATCATTACTACTAATTCTCCTTCCTCCCTGTGCTTTGTTTGGCTTCATTTTGTAAATTTTTTTTGCAATATAATTTTATTTGATTTCATTCTCCAGGACAACGTATCACCCCCTTTGCGGAGCCAAACTGTTTTGCACAAGATTTTGTAAATATATTTATAACCTGCTGTGTCTGAGAATTCATTTTAGAATCTACACACAGCTTATCAATTTGGATGTCTTTACTCCTATCACAGGACAAGTTAAAGGATTTAGTTATCTCAATGAAACCAGCAGCTCATGTTAATTGATAAGCACCCTTGTCCTCATGTTACTTGCCATGGTCAGTGAACAAAATTAGAGTGATATAAGGTATATACCCTTTGGAAATCAAAGCAGATGCTCCTCAATGAGAGTTTAGCAGTTACAGTTAGTTTTTGTTTAGTTCCATGGAGCTTTATTTGTCCATAAGCCTCTGCTCGACACAAAAAAGAACACCAAAGTGCCATTGCAACCAGTTTATTAAAATATTTAAACACATTATGTATAAATCAGCAAATGACAATTCAAGTTAACATCCAACAGTATTATGAACAGTGAATAATGATAACCGTTCATGTGGCAGTGTGGGAAATGCTCACCATACATATTCCAAATACAAGCAACATGCAAACCCACTGCACACTGTAATTAACTAAATTAAACCCTCGGGTAGTGTAGTACCACTCACTCCAGCATTGCCATCTCCACAATTAAGCAACCAATCAATCCGTAAACCCTACATTCCCATTCCTCCTGAACCCTCCCCCCCACAGACGTATATGGATGAGTATGCCATTAAGCAAACTGCATTTATAAAATGTTGGAAGGAAAGTACAAAGAAGCATGGGCTTACGTGTCTAATGCACATTTCCTGACATGTTCATTTTTTGAAATTTCCTTATACTTACTGTGGAGAAGAACACATCTGCATACTACAGCACTGTCACTAGAACTTAAAAATCTTCATTCCTCAAAACTGCCTGAAGACATGATGGATCTGGACAGTGCTGTGTTTGCATCTCAACTAATTATATATGTCAAGCTAAAGTAAAATGAGGACACATTGGCCAGCTGCCAACCAAAATGTATGCGTCTTCTTTAATGTCATTGTTGATCATAACAGTAACCTAGGTACAACAGGATAAAACACATAACTTGAGTTACTGAAGCCTTGAGTCGTACATTTTCCAACTGCCATCCTTTTATGTGTAATGGTGATGCACCACTGATGACTTCTAAATAAAATGTTTTTTTTTCACCTCTTCAAATTACTGACATAATAAGGACTATAAATCACACTGTTATGCATATTAAATTTAAAGGAATAGTTTGTGGAAGGCCTATATTTAAAAATTCTATTACATGTTATTGCATCTGTAATAAAAGGTACAGCCCACAAAATGGAAGTGGCTTTTTACCACCATGGGAAACACCTTATGTTAGGGAATCATTGCTAATGGTATGGGTGGAATGTAAAAGGAAATTGTGAAATTCATCAAAACCTTAAAGAGTGGTTAAGATCCTGCTTTCACAGATGTAACGTTCTACAGATAATTCTCAGCATTTATAGTATTTTAGAGTAAAACATACTGTTTTGCTTTAAATCACTAGAAATACTGTGCTTATGCAAATAATGCATGTCTAGTAAAACATGTAGTACACATTCCAAAAGTAAGCATCCACAGTCATATTTAGATAACTGGTTTGAAGTTTCTGTTAAAAAAGGACTTTACAATGAAGAATGGAGAGAACATTTCAAAGTAAAATGGTAAATGAGTGAAAATCAACAATGAAGAATTAATTTGTTTAGGACATCAAAATAATCTCTCAATATAAAAACAGAAATGTGTGCAGTCATATTTTAACTCTTAATATACAGCAATCAAACTAGTTGGAGGGCAGCACAAAAATGTCAGGACTATTCAACCACTCTGTCCATGAACACTGCTCTTCTTATATCACTCATTCCTGAGCAGAGGGAGGATAATTAATCCATTTGTTTCCCAAAGCACATTAAGCCAGGAAATTACTCCTAGGAGGTTCCATTTCCACCTCTCCAGTATCTCAGTAACTCATTTCCATACTTTTCATAACTGTGGAATTGAGGAATGATCCAATACTTCTTTCAAATATGTTGATTGTCTCCACAATGAAAACAATTCAACATCCTCTAATGTCCTACCTAGTGTACTTGCCTGCTTACCTTTATGATAAATGTAAACGACTTCAGCCACCTTCATGTTTTACTCTATGCCTGTAGCACTCATATCAGTTTTGTACATTTCCCTAAAGTCTTCTGAAAATCAGCTTTTTCACAATAAGTACTGCATTCCCATATATCCTAGCTAAGCATTATTGTAGCAAAACGTTTCAATCCACTCACTCCTCCATGTTTCACATTTGCCTTTACAGATTCTGTAGTGCCCTTCTTCATGACTGTGATTACCATACTAGGATCTAATCTCCAATCTTTTCTTCTCAAAAATGCTTCTACATGACATCCAATTACATTTCACTTCTGTGGCATTCTCCTCATAACACCAACGTCCTCCCTATGGCACTAATATTCCTGCTCCCCTTTTTCCTTCTCATGAAAAATAATCCAAACCTTCTCCTTTTAAACTTTTAGTTTACACCTTCCATAACTTACCTTAGACAATTTTATCTTGCATTGGTATACAATATCAGCTTTTGCCTTTTGATTTTTATCAATGTACATTGTGTCTTTACTGTGTTGTATATACCCTTACATTCTTTCTACGCACTAAGCCCATCCCCCAATCTACTCTCCATTCAAGCATTTTCTACACCTGTTTACACATTGTAGTATGAATGTCTATAAGCATAATACTTTAAAATAATACTTACTGGTTTTCTAAAAATATTAGTATTTTCCCACACCCCAGTGATTTAACAATGCTTTCCAATAACCTATGCAAACTTTCCCATACTACAAACAAATTATAGACAATATTGTATTACTGACTGTAGAATTCTACCACTCTAAAGATGTTTAGTTGGAAATATATATATACATATGTATATATATATATATATATATATACATATGTATATGGATTCACTTCAGAATCTCAAAATTGCGAAACATCGAATGTCATATAATTGTGACCATATGATCGATTTTTCAGAATATCGAAATTCCGAAACAGATAAAAAAAAAAATGAATGTTTAAACATTTTTGAAGTGGGGCAAGCCCCCCCTGCACATCCACACCCCTGCTACTTAAATACACCAACTCCAAGATCGCACTACAATGAGGAAAATGGAAATCTCCCATTCTGAGCTGCATGCAGATCTCCATTCATAATTTCAACATTCTAAAACTTCGCTCATATGGTCATGACCATACTAATTTTAAGGTTTAAGCATTTTGAGATTCTGAAGGGAACTGTATTAATGGGTATTCCCTCTTGTGTGTTACAGATTTACACCCATTTTCACAGCAAACATATCTACTCCATATGGGAAATTCATTTGTTTGGTCACCCATTGGGCTATTGTCCATAGTAAGATTTCCTATCTTCCTTTTCTAACAACAATTAAATCTTACCTCAGTCTAAGGTCTCAGCTTCTGTTTTGCCTTACCTCTCTAACCTCTCAGATCATTACACATCTTACTCTACAAACTGGATCTTTCTGCTTCTATTCCTCTTTTTCTTCAAAGGATACCCACACATGTGAGGTACATAGAAATTAGAAAATAGAAACTAAGCACACATATGGAAGCTCCATTTATCTGAGTCTACAGCAAAGGTCCTGCACAAATTGGTCTCCATTGCTATGTCTAGTTTGCCACTCAGGGTCTGAGCCTGGCATCTATTTTTTTAGCTCACTGGCAATTAAAACTTTATCTTCTTTCTGGATCTAGATGTCTCCAGCTTCCTCATTCCTTTGGGGTATGTCTGGAAATCCAACCATCTCTGCTTTACTCTATTCTTATATCTTATAGTCGTCCCTTAGATCACTTTGATTAGTCCATAATGATTCTTTTTGTTAGTGTTCTTTTTGTTTAAGGAGACTTAGTATTCTGTACCACTGTGCATACCCTGTCTGTGTATAGTCTAATGTCACAGCCCTTTCTTACTTCTCCACTTCCAAGTATATTTTAACACCTTTCTTTGGTCTCAGTCTGGAGCATATCTAAACAGCCCTACCTTAGTTTGTAATTTACTATGGAGTTGACTGATATGAAAAGTTTTATTTGAATTTCTTCAGGCTCTGTAAAAACTCAGACTGCAAAGTAAAATCCAAACACGATTTATTAAGAAAAAGATGAGCACTTTCATCAGATGACTAACAAAAACTGCTATACATTTAAATAGAAAACTTTTCCTCATTGAAATAATTAATCAATTAAAATAGTATGCTGCAGTTAAATTCTTTATAATATGTAGGTTACTGCTTAGAAAAACTCCATTATAAACACTGAAACATGGATAGACAATGTGCAATTGAGTAAACATCAAAAAATCAAAAAATATATATATATAATTAAAAGCTTTCTTATATAAGGGTGAAACGAGCAAATGAATATTTTAGTCTGTTGTTGATGTCATATATCAAGACCTGCTCGTAGATAATTAATAATCAACGTCCTATTACTAAAGTTGTATAAAAATGTATATATTACACTGTAAATATTAAAATCCAGAGCCTATATAAACAATCCTTCCTTGGTTTGTGATTTATTGATCTTATTATTGATTTATTCATCTTTATTGTTAAAAAGAAGTGTGACTGCATCATGCATGATGTAAAGGAATTACAGCTTGTTTCTTGCTTGCACAACTTGTAAGGTCAGAACAGCTTTACTGCACTTACTGTAGTATTTAGTTGTATATTGCTTGTGTGATTTGTGCCATACAAGTTGATTTAAGTTCTCTGTGAATTCTGTAGATACTGATTTTGATTATTCTTTTCTTTTACAATATTTTATTTTTTTGAAGTTGAATATGGATTCCTTAAATGAGTATGCAATTAATGATTACAAATAGTACAGTGTAATAAATGTTATGCATGTGTAAAGGTAACAGCTAACACTGGTGATCTGTGTTCCTCGTGTCAAAATCTGGATGATTTGCTTACCATTGGTAGAAGTAAATCTGGACTTAATGATAATGAGTGCACTTGTGCAAAAGGCATGGCTTGGAGAACTGTTGTTTCATATAATAATGACTGGACTGGTGAGAACTGTTGTTTCATATAATAATGACTGGACTGGTGAGAACTGCTGTTTCATATAATAATGACTGGACTGATGAACTAAATAATGTTAGGCATAGAACAAATAGAACAGATTTAGGAAATGATGCATCTATTGTCTGCAAAGATCATTCAACCCCTATGAAACAAGATGATGCCCTGACAACGTTTGAATTCTGAACGCAACTAGTCAGAAATCTGAGGTTCTGGTATGTTTTGAAAAAAATAAAAAAAGAAAGAAAGGAAGACGTTCACAACCAAGGAAGAAAAACAAACTGATTAATGTATGTAAAGAGAATACATATTAAAAAGGATACTGCTTTGTTATGTAACTGATAATATTTTTCTATCAGAAAACCTTCAGTCCACAGAAAAAGGCATTGTTTGTCCAAACGAGAAAGTAGAAAAAAGAGGCAAGGGGCAGGTGAAAAGGAAGAAATCAAAACTGAATGTGGAAGGATTGAAGAACATTACTATAAGAAAAAAAGAGGAGAAAGACAGATGTTTGCTACTTGGCTCAAGTTATGGATGTACAAAGCCAGCTGGATGAGAATTTAATACACAATGAAAACAGTGGGATTAATAAGACTAATGGTGATGAGGATCTAATATTTGTACCAATTGTTAGAGCAGCTATTACTGTATTAGAAGTTGAAGATTCTTCACAGCTGGTCAGCAGATATATTCTTGTCATTGGAAATTCAGTTATTGTAGGAACTGATATTTATATTTGCAGAGAAGATAATGAACTTTGAATAGTGTTATGCTTGCCAAGAGCAAAAATAGAAGATATGAGTTAAGCCTTGGATTTCCTTAATGTAAAGAAGTATGGATCTGTTTTTATTGATATCAGTACAAATGATCTCATCCACAAAGATTCTCTAACTGTTAGTAGGGAGCTGACAACCCTCTTAGATAGTATAGCTTGAACTGGTGTTAGGACGTATTTTTCACAAATCACCTATAAAAAGGATAGTCATGTCACCACGAATTAAAAGATTTTTTGGATAAATACCAACATGAAAAAATGTCCTATTTTTAAAAACTGGAAATGTGTAGAACATCCATGCCTAGTTTTGTGCACACACATGTTCAAACAGGATGGCATGCTTTTGTCAAGATCAGGGAAGAGAATTTTTCAGCAGATATTTTGCAATATTTGACAAACACTAGGTAGAATTTTTGCCAGGTCAAAAATTTAACAGTTCACAAATAACATCTGATGCATTTCTGATGATTGTTAATGCTTTGAACATTAATAATATATATATATATATATATATATATATATATATATATATATATATATATATATATGTGTGTGTGTATATATATATATATATATATATTTTTTTTTTTTTTTATTGGAAAAGTTGCTATGTTCTCACAAGACCAATGTTGTTATTGTTTGTGAAACATGGTTAAAGAACAATGACTGAAAACCAGTTCTGTCAGGGTTTGAATGTTTTTACTGTAACTGAAATTCTAACAAAAATCAGGTGGAGGTGTTATAGGGATTAAATATAATTATGATACCTGTGATTATTACATGTTCAATTATAATACCAATACTATAGACTGTGTAACAGTGACAATAAAGACAACCCTGGAACATGCAACAATTGTTGGAGTGTATACACCACCAACGTCAAGTACAGATGACCTAGAGGAATTCATACATTTCTTGCAAGAAACACAGGAGGGAAGAATAATATTAGCTGTGGACTTACAATTACCAGATACAGACAGGAGTAATATTGATTCAACAGCATTACTAAGGAAATTATTCACAATGTCTATTCAGGAACAGCAATTTCTTCAGATTGTAAAAAAACTACCAGTGGACGGAACATACTAGACATTGTATGCATTCCTAAATAAATTACGGTTACTTCATTCAAGTTTTACCACCATTCATGTGCAGTGATTATGGGATTATAAAGTTTAATTTGTGCTAGATAATTCTGCCAATCTGAAATCTAAACCAATGCACAGAAGTTTAATTACATATTATATGGAAGCAAAACAGTCACTATGTAAAACTAACTGGAGTGAGGTGTGCAGTGGAAAAACTGCAGATGGAATGTTAAAAGTTTTGAAAGAGAAATTGAGTGGAAAAAAAAATAACATCAGGATGTAGGCATACAGCATCAGGGGGATATTTTTCCATAAGAACAAGATATCTGATTAAGGTGAGAGACAAAAAATATAAGAAATGGAAGAGATGCTGAACTACAACTTTGAAAACTGAAATATGCTAGACAAATAGATTAAGGATCATGTGAGACAAGGTCAAGAAAAATTTGAAGAAAATTTATATAAAGATATTGGGCATAATAGGAAACATTTTATAGATACATAAGATATTGAAGGATTAAAGACGTACAAATTGATAAACTGTATACATATTCTAAAAGTTATTCTCAAGCACAACAGCCTATAGATTCTTCTTCTTTTGGCTTTTCCCAGTTGGGGTCACCACAGCAGATCACCTGTCAACTCATGATTGGCAGTTGAGTTTTACCCTGTGCCCAACCTTCCACGGAAGGCACACAGATGGATGCACTCATGCCTAGGGCCAATTTAGAGTATCCAATCCACCTATAGCATGTCTTTGGGATGTGGGAGGAAACTGTTGTACCCGGAGGAAACTCTTGTGACCAAAGGGAGGACATGCAGACTCTGCACAGAAGACACCCTAGCCAAGGTTCGAACCAGGGAACCTCTTGCTGTGATTTGGCAATGCTAACTGCCGCACCACTGCGGCCATCCACAGCTGCTTATAGATGTATTTATAAAATCTTATGCAAAACAGTGGGCTCCACAAAAGGGTGATATGTTGCCCTAGTGACATCCATATAACCCCAGATACTGGAATAAAATTAGACTATATCATCCACATAACCCCAGATACCTTAATAAAAATAGATTATATTGAAAAAAAACTACACAAACTGGATCTGAACAAGGAACATGAAGGAGATGGAATTAGTAACTAGGACCTAAGAACACTTCATCAAGAACTTACAATACCATTTTATGTATTATTCACTAGGTCATATAAATATGGGTAGATTCCTTAAACTTGAAGACATGTGCTTATTAAATCTGTATTTAAGGGAATGGGAGTAGGACAAACCCAGATTCATATAGATTGTTAAGTCTACTTTCATTTTGTAGAAAAATAATGAAGAAGGTGATATTGGATATTTTATTGTCAGAATTGGATGGATGGGGTCTTGAAATCATATTTCAGCATACATATGCTGAAAATAGATCTATTACCACCTGTAACATGATGTTCTATAACAATAAAATAACAGCTATGAAAGAAAAAGTGTGTTGTGATGTAATTTATATAGATTTAACTTCAGCATTTGACAAGGTCATACACAAAACACTGATCAATAAATTAGAACAACTAGGTATTGCTGGACTCTTGATAAGATGGATAGTTGCATGGCTTGCAAATAGCACATGGCAAATATCATACAGCAACTGGCAGGTGAAATCCTTGGTCGCAGTAAGGGTGCCCCACAGGGCTAGGTCATAGGCCCTTACTTGTTTAGGTTGTATCTTTCACAGCTAACTTTTTTCATCTGAGGTGTTCTGCAGGCTATATGCAGATGACCTGAAATTGGGCAAATTAATTACATGTGTTACAGATAAGGCATATCTGCAAAATACTTGACTAAATTGACCATTTGTGCACAGGAGAGTAATATGCTGATAAAGACATCAAAATCTAAGCAAATGAGATTTGAAGACATAAATTAAAAGGTGAATATTTAATACAGCACACAGTGATTGAAATTGTAGACTCAATAAAGGACGGACCTGGTAATATGAGTAGATCCAGCTATGAGTTTTTTCTAATCATATCAACCAATTGGTTACTGATATTTATAGAACTATAGGTTGTATAAAAAGATTTATAATGTATATGAAAACAACAATTATGAAGTCATTGTTTGTTTGTTACATTCCACCCAAACTTGAGTATGGAATAACAATATGGAAACCCTATAAGAAAACAAGCATGAGTAAACTGGAAAGAGAACAGCAGAAAAAATACCAAGGACATCCATAGATGTGAAAGTTTAAGTTATTATGAATGACTAAAATATCTGAACTTGTACAGTATCTCTTACAGATATCTAAGAGGAGATCTTATTCAGGTATATAGGGCATTTAGAGACAACTACCTCTGGGAATGTTTGGGGTTATCAGAAAGTACTATAGCATCATCAGACAACCTATGTAGAAAATTCTATAGGAATAAGAGGTGTACTAATTGGTTCTCTAACAGAGTAGCTGACACATGGAATAGACTACCAAATTACATTAAAACAAGTACTAGTTTGGATATTTTAAGAACAGTCTGGGCCCTTATTATGGAAACAAGTTTTTTTGGTATATTGGCAAGCTAGAAGGACATTAATGCCCGTGCTTGAAATATTTGTATGTATGTAAGTATGTAATGCCATAACTCGAACTAACTGCTGACCTTGTTGTTTCATTTGTTGTTGTAGTACAAAAAACCTGCACACCTTCTATTCCTTAGCATCCTAGTTCTTATGTAGTTACCCCTTCCTCCTCATCCAGGGTCTGTTTATTTCTCATATTAAATTATACCTCACTGATTAAAATGTATTGCTTTCCTTTCTACTAATTCAATAGCATTTACTTCCCAACCATTTAATTAAAGCCTGTTCTTGCTTTAAGAGCCACAGCACTGGATCCATTTCTATGATTTGGTAATGTACAGTGCAAAAACATCCTGTACAACCTTCATTTTCATACATTCTGTCATCAGGTTCCTCTTTAAAGCAGTTGATCTCGGTATCCATTCTCACATTTCATTTTGGTACAACTTGTTTTTTTTTAACTTTCGCATGTTTTGTTTCTTGAACCAATATATACTTTTTTAAGTCATTTTATTAACAATTTTTAATAATGCAATATGAAATGATAACAGACAATGCACAACCAAAACAATGAAAGTAATATAGACTTATATACATCTCATAACTTATTACAAATACTCCTTGTGTCCAACAAATTAACTAAGTTAACAGAGATTAAGCTAGAAGGATATCAAATAAAGTATCCCAATATTCAGCAAAGTGTGCATTAAGTATCTGGGTATATTTCAGATATCTGTGGGCAAGTAAGTGTTTGGTAGCAAGTTGTTTAAATCCATCCCAAGTGAGTAATGATCGATCCTTCAGTTAAGAGTGATATAAAGTTTGACAAGGGAAAAGACTGTTATTAGAATATGAGTCTATAGTTTGGATAGTCCTGTAGAGGGGATATGTAATATTGTGAATTTCCAGGACAAGGTCATTTTTTTTTCATTTCCCTTTTTTTTCAATTGTACCCTAAGGGGGCACCAGAGTCTATAAGAGCATTTACAGCTCTAAGAAATAGTCAGTAATATAGTCAATAATCAGCGCTGTGATTGGAAGTACAATGGGAGAGGAGAAGGAATAGATTTTATAAAGTATGGTAGGGGTGAGATATGCATTGTTTAAGATCATAAGTTGGGTATAATTAAGTTTTTTAAGGCGACTGAGTTTCAAAGAGAGCTGAATAGCTTGGGGGATTTGGTTAGAGGCAATAGAGGGTTCTTGGTCTTTCCAGTAGTTTGAAAACATTTGATCATGTTGGTTTCTAACAGAAAAAATACGTTTGTATGAATTAGAAATCATGTTCTTCTTATGTGCGAGAAGGTTCCATATGGATTTTCAGGCTTTAATTTAATTTAGATTTAGAGAGGTATCTTCCAAGGTATTACAACAGAGTTCAAGGATTTGTCTCAAGATGATTGTATAACTTTTGGGTAAAGACATATGTAGCCTTATTTTGGATAATGAATTATTTCTGAGAGGAAAGAGATCTGCTATAGTTAACTGATAAGGGGGTATTTATCTAAGCTGATCATTTTGTTGTTCAGTTTAAAGTTGGAGTTGAGGTGAAATTGTTGCACGGTACTGAGACCAGTGGACATTTTTAGAGATTTGAAAATCTTTTGAAGAATAGTTATCTTATGCTTAATAGTTGATAGTAATTTGAGGTTTTTAAGGTTTTCTGTATTCAGAAAGGGGGAGAGATTTGGGGTTAAATCTGAATGGTTTGATATCGTTATAGTATAATTTTACTTATGTAGGAGCTCAGGTAGATAAGTTAAAAGTATAATCAGATATTGTTACTATCATGTTACCTTTGATAATATCGTAATAAAGTTTGAAGGCCGGTAAACTTAAATTGCCCTTATCTTTAGGGAGAGTTAGTCTATTATAGCTAATTCTAATTGATTTGGGGGACCATAGGAATTTGGAGAAAGATGTGTGGAAGGTTTTAAAACATTTGTTGTGAATTATTGTGTTAGATGCATAAAAACATAAAGTACTTGATGTAGAATGTTCATCATGATTATAGCAGGATTGGCAAGAAGTGGGAGGTGTAATTTTGCCCATCTGTTCAAGTCTTGTATGTTATATCGTTGTTTGGAGATATTATATGAATAGCTTTGGTTGGGATCTTGGTAAAAGGGAATACGGAGATACTGCAGAGAGTCTTTAATTTTGATTGGGGGGGGCAGCTAGATAGTCGGCAACAAGGAATCCGGTGAAAAATGGTTGATTTCTCGTTGTTTGGTGTATAATTGGAGAATTTTTAGTAGCTATCTATTGTGTCTAGTATTTTTGGAAGGTCAGAATTGGGGATAGAGTAACTGAGGTTAAGGTCATCAGCAAAGTCTGAGAATGGAATTTTATTATTGAAGAGGGTGGGAATATGATGAAAGTTTTTTTGGGTGATTAACAGAAAAAATAAGTTCAATATAGAGGTTAAATAAGTAGGGTGACATTGGACATCTTTGTCTAGCTCCATTTTTAATGTTTGGGTAGTTTTTCCATCTCTCTCAACTTTCTGATTTAAAAGCCCGCATTTGCAATTGTTTCCCCCCTTTCCTGTAACTAGTTTAGTCCAGATAAAGATTCTTAGTTTTAGCACTCGAATTTGCTTATTCTTGATCAGCACTTTTTCAGAACTTGTTGTAAGCACTAAATAAGCTACTAATTGCCACAGCACTCAACCTTCCTCATTAGCTAGAGGAAAACAGTTTTGGTACTTACTTTCCTCACTTGCTTAGAGAAAAACAGCTCTTGTACTCACTTTCCTCACTTATCTAGAGGGAAATAGTTTTTTATTCAAGCATGTCCAAGGGTCAGCTCCCAGTGTTCTCTCCTGTCAATCTGATGAATCTGGGCATCTTGGAGCAATGTAGAAATTGCCTCATGTACACAGACAACCTTCTCCTCCTACCACCCAACACTACAACCTGTGAGAGATGCACTTATCTAGCCAAACTGGAGGTAAAGCTCTCTCCAACCAAGACTGAACTTGACAGTCAAGAGGAGAAGGTAAACACTTGCACCACACCACACTCATCACATAGTCTCACTAAATATACACCACCAAAATCCACACATAGAAAAACAAAAATAAGGATTCAAAGATGGCCGCCATTCTGTAGACACTGCATATCTACAGCTCTTCAGATACTTGGAATAAAAATTAACCCTGAGGATATACTTCAAGTTTCTCTACACTAATTGTTGGCTAAAATTAATCTACTACAACTAAATATCGTCTGAGAGGTGAAGGAACCGGAGGAAAATAAACAAATTAACAGGATTGGATCTGATTGACTGACTCTGAATAGAGTAGTAAACAAAAGAAATGTCTGAGTAGTAACCTTGGATATTTGTCATTCAGCTATACTAAAGATCTGCTTTGCTCCACAATGTCAAAAGAAGATAAAAGTATGGAAACAACAACAACAAAAACTAAATTATCAGAACTTCAGTCACCAGAAAAAGATTTAACAACAAAAAGGCAGAAGATTACAAAACAGCAGAAACTTTCAAAAGCTGGAATGAAAAATAAACCAGATCAAATGGCTAATATGGAATATATTAAAACTTTGTTTGTTACCTATCCAAGAAGCTTTAAAAGAATTATCAAACCAGGTGCATTCTTTTGGTGCCACATGCACTCAAATTCTCAAAAGAATAGAAAAATCAGAAGCCAGAATATCTGAAAATGAGGACAGAATAACATTGCTTGCAAAAAAAAAAAACAGACATTCATGACCTGGACATTCAGTCTATGCAAAATAAAATCCTGGATTTGGAGGCACGATCCAGAAGGTACAATATAATTATCAGACGAATTCAAGAATCTATCCAATACAATGATTTAATTTCTACCATTACACAAATACTTGAAATGTTGTTTAATGACTTGGACATAGCTAAACAAATAGTCATAGAAAGAGCCCATAGAGCTCTCAGAGAAGCACAAGCCTCAAACATACCTAGACCAGTATACGTCAAAATATTCAACTACCAGGACATAAACAAAATAATTTTAACTGTTAAAAAAATGGAGGATATATTATGTGGCAGAATAATAAAGTATCTCTGGCTCAGGATTTACCATTGCAAATAAGACAAGCTAGACAAGCATTATCTCCATACTGTAAGTTCCTCATTGAAAAGAACATCAAATTTCAAATGAAATATCCTAACATATTGGTTTTTACAGTCGAGGGCTCCAAATACTCCATGGGCAGGATTCACGAAGGCTTGCACGGAGTCTAAGAGTAGTGTAAGACTCCATGCAGCCTTCGCGATCCAGGAACAGCCCAAAGTCCATGTAAGAGATAAGCTAAAACGTCTCTTACACAGAGTGGGCGTGGATAAGCTAATCACCTCGCTTACAGCCGAATAGCATGCAAATGAGGATGATTAGCGATTCAGGAAGCCCAGAACAGCCCGTGTAAGAGCCGTTTTAGCTGCAGAAATGTACTCAGTTGACAACTGAGTATGTTTCTGCAAAAATTGGAATGGAGCCATATCAGCTCCAAATAAAGGGTGCATATGTGTCAGGCAGCATGCCAATTGCAAAATATGTGACCATTGGCAAGGTAACCTGATACAAAAGTAATAAAAATATATATATTTTTTTCGGCGATCGACGATGTTTAAACCCAGCGCAGCCCCGCGCAAATGGGCTGTGCTGTATAAAACATAACAACGAAGGTTTTAAACCCACAAATGTGGGTTTTATGCAATACATGGAATGTCAATGCAGGGACCAGCAGACTAAAACCAACATGGCCACAGTGTAGTGGTTGCTAAGGGGGGAAACTGAGTCTAAGAGATGTAACTAAGCATTAGTAGGCAATCTGATGCAAATGAGTGTTAGGATACTGAATTCCACTGTCACATAGCAAATGAGCACAGTCTGAGTAGTGTAAGAGTTACAGAAGGGGGAGGAACAGAGTAGGAGATAGGTGACATCACAGGGGGGAATGGTAGAAAGAAATGCAGTTCATTGGAGGTCAGAGTTACATGACAGATGTCAGACAGATATCATGGAAAGAGGTGTGCCACTAGATAAGCCTGAGAAAGTCAAGAAATGGAAGGTGTACACTGTTGCCTACACCAAAGTTTCTTGCTGGGCGTGCATGTGCGCGTGTGTGCGCCATGAAGAGCGAGTAAGTCAGTGTGCACGCGTGTAAGGCAGACTGAGCATGTGGGAGCATGTTAGTAGATGTTTAACACTGTTTGCGTGGGTGTGCGCGCGTTTTAACCCGAATAAGCAGATTCTGAACCGTGTAAGCATGTGCGCGTGTGTGTAAGCCAGTGTGAGTGTGTTTCAGCTGGTATACACGCTGCTCCCCCCTGAGGAAACAGAAAGGAAAAAGGGAGCAACAGAATTAGTAGGAAGCTACCAGGGAATACTGCTGGAGCTAGCAGGTGAAAACAATTAGAAGCAGGCAATTGCACAGGCAGAATAGTAGCCCAGCCCAGCACTTAAAACTCTGCAAACAGCAGTGCAGGATGTTTCTCTCAAGAGACACTGCAAGACAGGAGTAAGTTATTAGAAGTGAAAACTGAAAAAGCTGAACTCAGAGCAGAAATGTTAGGGGCTGCCATAGCTGTCATAATGAGACATAGACGACTTGCTGAGGGTGGTGACAATGCAGATGGTGCCAGAAAACCCACAGTGAGGAGACGGAGAAGAGTGTACAGGCCCAGGGTCACCTACCATGGGTTACATGAGCGGGAGATAGTAGAGTGCTATAGAGTGGACAGAGACCTCCTGCAGCAAATAGTGGAGCTGTGCAGGCCACGCCTCACACACAGAACCAACAGAGGGGAACCCATCCCAGTGGAAACCAAGGTATGTGTTGGCCTAAGAATACTAGCAACAGGTACCTTCTAGAGACCAACTGGTGATATGATGGGGATATCACAGGCATCAGCCTCCAGGGTACTGCACCGGTTCCTGGATGCCATGTCAGCACATGTCGGTGATCATGTATATTTCCCCAATGCCCGTGAGGTATTGGCCAGCAATATCGTCTCTTCCAGCAAATAGCGGAATACCCTGAGGTAGTGGGTGCAATAGACTGCACGCACATACGCATCAAAGCACCAGCCGGTGAGCGGGGTAGGGCATACATCAATCGCAAGGGCTTCCCCTCCATCAACTGCCAGGTCGTGTGTGATGCCCAGGGCATAATAATGAATGTGTGTGCTGGCTGTCCTGGGAGCTACCATGATTCCCACATCTAGCATTTGACGCAGCTGTACCAGACATTTGCCAATGGGGACATCCCACACGGACACCTAGTGGGGGATCCAGGTTATGCACTGGAGCTGTGGCTGATGACACCCATCAGAAATGCACACACACCTGAACAGGAACGCCATAATGAGGCACACGCACAAACACGTAATGTAATAGAGCATGTGTTTGGGCTGCTCAAGTCATGGTTCTGGTGTCTGGACACATCTGGTGGAGCCTTGCAGTACACACCAACTACATGTACCCAAATTGTCATGGTATGTGCTATGCTACATAATATGATCTTGCAAAAAAAGGTGCAGCAGGACCATCATAGGGCCAGGCCAAACAGCCCCCACCATTGCCAAGGCCATCACAGGCAGAGCGTGACTCGGAGGAGGAAAAACCTGAGCCTGCCCCAGTAGGAAGAAGGAGGCGTGCCCAGTATGCCCTGGCCTTGGCAAAGAGGCAACGCATAGCACATACACTGGCTCAGTAGGAACCCTGGGAATGATACCCCCTCTGACTAACTCAGATAATAACAGGGATGCCTAAAATTACAAAACATGTACAGGGAGTGTAATATGTGCATCCGACATAGGCAGCCCTGCAGCACCACCTGAGGTATGAATGCCATGTGTTAAGTAATGTAACACCATGTACTATATGCACATCTGAGGACCCTGACTAACATCCTACCCTCACCAAGCATCATGCCACAATATGACAATGAGATGATCAAGTGCAATAATTGACTGAAGTATCACAGTTAGTCAAAGGGGATCCAATGTGTGCCAGTCTGGGATGACATGCTGAGCATGACATGATGCTCCACCTGCTAGGACTGGGATGCACCTATCATTGCAGGCCGTATGGATACTGGCAAAGGCTCTTGTTACCCACAGTGTGCCCTGAATAGGTAAGGCTCAAAACACAAACCTATCTCCATAGGTATCAGAAGGGATAAGAATAAGATAAGGGATAAGTCGAAACAGCAAGATGCATGCAGTCTAAACTCACGCAATATGGAGAATGTTGATATCTGTGCTGTAACAGAAAACTGAGTCAAGGCTCACAACAGCACCCTAACACTACCAGGTTACACCTCATACTGTGCTGTACAGCCTCAAAACATGGAACAAGCTACAAAAGGAGGGTGACTAGCAAGAATTGTCAAGGAAAACCACACCCCCCATGTTGGTACCACAACAAGAAGCAGCATGGACTAGCCATGGTCAAATAACAGTGTCTAAAACTGCCCCCCCCCCAGTTTATAGCCTGCTACAGACTACTTTCCCAACACCAGGAACTGCACCTGGCCTATGCTGGAATACATGAATATATCAAGTCCTCCAAACCACATTATATTGGGTGACTGAAAATACCCAAACATAGACTGGGAGCATTATACTAGCTCCAACAGTGTAGGACAAAAGTTCATAGAATCCATAAACCAAAAGGCCCAGGAACAATGTACCACTCCCACAAGAGGGGTAAGCATACTGGATGTGATAATCAGTAACATGGGTACTGGATGGCAAGACGAGAAGTGTATTGCTCACTGGTAAAACCAGACCATAGAGTAATCACACTGGATATACAAATCCTGACCACAGTCCCTGGCCAGAAAATCATAGTGGAAAACATGTGCAAAGCAATATTTGCACTCCTCCAAACTGATGTGGAATCCATTAAAGGTCCTGTGCATGTGCAAAATATGGGCCACACCTCAGAACCTGTAATACAGCCATTCCATGAACACTGCCAGGAATGCTTGGATTATGCAATCCTAAATTAAAACAAGACACAATGCCATACACACAGGCATCTGGCATGGTGGACACCAGCCATAACCAAACCATGCAAGAAAATGAGGAAGCTACTACATGATAGAGCAAACATAAAAAAAGAAGTAATCACTGATCAGTAGTATGGCGATAAAATATGTCCACACATACAGTCTACTAAGGCCAGCCACAACAAGTTGAATCTGTGAATCCTGAGGCAATGTTACACCTGCCGCAAGTACACAGACAACCCCCAACTCCACCCAAGAAATACAAATATATGTGAGAGATGCAACCATCTATCCAAACTGGAGGCTGAGCTCCCTCAACTCAGTACTCCCAAAACTAGTCAGGAGGAGAAGGTAACCACACACACCACAAACACAGTCCCATATAGACCTATCACAACTGCAAACCAAAGACATAAACACAGAAAAACATTCCCGGAGGCACAAATTACAAACACAGCACACCAACAGAGGCCTCTAAAGCAGACACCCAATCAAACAACCTCCAAACATAGCACATGCAACACATAGTACACAAAGCTGGTGTGCCAAACAGTCACAGGCCAGAAGGAGAAACAACATGCCTGATACAGTTGTAATAGGTGACTCCATAGTCAGACACACTGCTGTCCGCACACCAGACTGAACAAGGGAAAGGGTACAGTAAGCTGCCTGTAGGCTGCCACAATACACCACATAACAGAAGTATGCAGGTCACTCCAAAGCAAGTAGAAATATGATGCAGTCATAGTCCATGCTGGTGTGAATGACCTGAGATGTACCTCCCCAGACTACATGAAAAGAGACATAGATGAGCTCTCTGATTATGTAGTCCAGGCCGGTATGACACTCACCGTTTGCAGCATCCTACCCTTACCAAGAATAATGACACAGTACAAACATGGAATGATCAGTCATAGCAAGTGGCACACTTACTGGTGTCATTCCAAGGGGATCCAATGTCTGTCTGCTTGGGATGTCATGCTTGACAAGCCACGCAGCTGTTCCTGTGATGGCTTGCACCTGTTACCCCTGGGCGTCTGGATATTGGATAAGGCCTCTGCCACCTCCATAGAGCCTTTTGTAGGCAAGGCTGCAAAGACTAACCCACCACCCTAGAAAACATAAGTGTAAAGAAACATAAGGATAATGCTGACCAATGCCAGATGTGTAAACCCCAATATGCATGCTCCCAAGGCCATCCCCAGTATGGAGAACATCGATGTCTGTGCAGTGACAGAAACCTGCTGCAAGCCTCCTGACAGCACACCAGCACTACCAGGTTATACCACATATCATGTGTCATGGCCCCAAAACCTGGAACAAAACATAAAAGGAGGGTGAGTATCCATATTCAGCACAGACACCCATACATCCAGGTAACTGACAATGCACAAGGCATTGGAGTCCACCCATGTGCAACTAACTGTAGGCAAGACTGCTGTACAGTCTGTAGCATGCTACAGACCACACTCTCACACACAGGAACCCCACACAGCCATCCTGAAGACACTGGACAGTATGAATGTCCCACCAAATACCAAACAAGATACCACAAATTACCACATAGGTGGTAAACCATTATGTATGGAAGGAGTAATCAGGGACCTAGGGACACAAGTGGACAGTAACCTGTTATGTGACACTCACATTGCCAATGTGGCTAAGAAGACTGTCTACATTTCACACCGTATCAGGAAAGGATTCACATCTACATCAACAGAGGTCATTGTGCCCCTATACTGTTCTCTTATCACACCCATAATCTAGTACAATGCCTCATATGGGATGTACCTTACCTGACACCTGCAGCAGTTAGAAAGACCTCAAAGGTACCTCACCACGAGGACAAAGGGTCTCAATTATATGTCGTATGCTGCCTGGCTGTAGACACCCCAGCTGAATGCAGTCACATACTGCCTACACAGAGGTATTGCATGCCTGTTGTAGAAGGCCATGCCCAACACAGGAGTAATGGACATGCTCCACCCCCAGAAAACTCAAATCCATCGGAGCTGTGAGAGTGAGAGATGTCAACCTCAACAAATAATGAAATAGGATGTGCTGGAGGGACAGATACATAATCCAGAGGCTCCCACACCCTGGACCAGAATCCCACTCCATGTTAGGCAGAGCCCCTCACTGACACTCTTCAACAGGAATCTTGCCGAGTGGATGGATGATTGTAGAGTTACACTGGGGTTCTTCACTGTGTCATGTCCAGACAGAGGCACAGCAAAGCAAATCATAAATGGCCATAATATTCACATAGCAAGAGGTGGCAAGAGCCACACACACTCTGGCTAGGCTAACAAATGCCCTAGAGTGGATAGCCTAGTATGAACCTATGAACCTATAAAGATACAAATTGTACAGGACACTAAGGATAATCCCAAGGATTTCACAACTGATGGTAGGAACCGTGTTGGGAATTCACAGATATGCTCTGAATCACACAAATATCACAAACAACATACCAAACACATACACATATTGCCAACATACATCCTGACAGGTGCAGTGCAGTGCAACCCCCCCCCCCAGAATGCAGAATATCTATCCCAGCAGACTGCTGGCCCCCTGACATTGCAGATGCTGAGGTAACAGCCAGCATCTACAAAGCAAAACACACAGCAGCAATGGTATGAGATGGTGTCCTGGGCTGAGTCCAACATGGACTCCAAGATGAATGGAATGCCAAATCACACTACTGCTCAATGTCAGCCGTACCACAGAATATGTACCCAAAGAGCAGTGTACAACAACAGTGGTCCTTCTCAACAAAGGTGTTGCCTGAATGGATACTGAAAACTACTACCCCAGAATCCTGAGAAGCTTGGTCTGCACAGCTATGGAAAGGATCAGCATGTACAGCAGACATAAAGATATTGAGGACCTACTGACACCGGACCCTACCCAGTGTGGCTTTCTTAAGTGCAGATTCTGCCCCTAAACATGTTTGACTCAACTGAAACAGTCATCAAGGTCATTGATGAGGGCAATGTGGTCCACACAGTGTAGCTGGATCTTGCAAAGCTTCTATATAATACCCTACGTGTTCATTATAGATAAGCTCACCAGCTTAAATATAAACCCCTGTGTCAGCAGAGGGGTTGCAAACCAGACCAAGGACAGAACAGACATGGTCAGACATGCTGCAGCCATGTCAGACTACAAACCAGATATAACTGGCATCCCACAAGGCTTGGTCCTGGGATCCCCTCGTCTGGTATATATGTCCCATAGGTACAGGCAAACATGGAAGGACTGTGTCTGAACATGTTTGCAGAGGACTACAAACTGCTCACCATATATGATCCACCAGCTGACACAAGCATCCCACAAAAGGGCCACACAGAAACAGACAACTGGTGCCATAGCCATGTCAGCAAGCTAATTGCAGAAAAGTGTATAGTCAACCCTCGTGGATATACAGTAAGTGCCCACCAATTACCACATAGGTGTTAACCCATTACGTAGTTAACATGTAATGAGAGACCTGGGGACACAAGGTGATAGATATCCTGCATTGGACAAACATGTGCTGTAGTGTTTACAGAAACATACCATATACCCACCTAATCATGAAGGATGTCAGATCTAGGTAAGAGGAGGTCATTGTGGCTCTGCAGTCATCCTTCATCAGCGGTACAATTGACTACAATAGCCCCTGTGGGATGTACCTCAGCAGACACCTCCATCAACTGTAAAGTCCCCAACAATACCTCACCAGGAGTATCAAAGAGATTGCACAGATGCCATGTGTTGCCTGTGTTGCTGGTATCAATAAACATGCTGCACCTTGTACAATCTGAATGGCAGTGAAGCTATGCACATGAGAGACCTGAACCGCAGCACTGACGTACATAGGACAAGCTGTACTGCATGATCCATAACACAGAAGCCACCCCCACCCATGAGTTAACTCCCAGTACAGGCTACCCATAGAGTCACTTATCAATTTTCCTCAATAGGAATCTTGATGAGTGGATGGGAGATGGTAGCTTTATCCTGGGTATCACTGTCATATCACAGGTAGACATAGGCACAGTATACTAACCATGACATATATCATGGCAAACTCCACTTACAATGTGTGTTGAAGGACAAACACACTCTCCAACTAGCATTAGACATGGACTAGGGCACATCGCTAGTGTTTGCAAATGTACACCTATGTTGTGGAATACACTACCAATGTTGGACAAGCCTGGTTTAAGTAGTTCATATCTGAACAGAATGCAACATGGTCAGATGTACACAACTGGCCCCAACCAGGCTGTTGTGCTCACTACCGAAATGTAAAGCAGTGATAGCACTAAAGCCCAGGATACTGTCCACCATAGTCAAATTACTACCAGTACACTATACAGTACTACAGTGTTAGGTCAGTGTGAAAGGATATTGACAACTGTATGCAAAGTATCCCATGCAAACACTGCAGGCACAGTATAATCCTGTTGTGTTCACACACAAAGCAGTTGTACAGTAACTACACAACATGACACACAACACACAACCATAAACGGGTGATATTTGTTGAAGTTCACACTCATCCACAAATGTGGTGGGCTGCAGAGTTCAGCATATGGAATACTCACACTGGGCATGCTCACACACTTTGATAAATGAGACATATGTCAGACAACATGCCATGGGAAGGCTGAACTGGGCATGCTCACACACTTAGGCCAAATCTCAGTTTAGCAGTTGGCCACACATATCTGGTATTTTTACGTGTTATTCCAGGAACCAACCACATTACAGCAGTCTGCCCAGTGCACACAGTTAAATGACTACAGAGATATACATGATATAGTGGATCCCTCCCATATGCAAACATCTTCCACAGATGCACAAGTTGTTCATACAAACAGGGAATGCTATGGCAATAAAGATGTGCAAACAGTCTATCAGCAACAAATAATGTGCATTTGACAATTAAACATATGGGTGTAGAGGTCAACACTAGGCTGTTTGCCCTAGGGAATGACAGCTTAGCCAGAGGGTGCTTGGCATCTGCCTCCCCACAGGATGCACATTCCCCTTTCCAAACACTGATTATGTCAGCACCCTATAAGTACAGCAGGAGAAAAATAGCCTCCAAGTAATGCGAATAGCACGCTTCGCTAATGTGTCTGTCACAAATGTCGTAACATAGTTAAGTAGGGGTTTGAATCCTGCAAGTGCTCAGAGTGTGTGTGTGAGTGGGGTTGTTGTGTGTTTAAGTCTGTGGGAGAAAAATGTCCCTTATGGCAACTGGGAAAACACACTACAGGATGCACATTCCCCTTTCTAAACACAGATGATGTCAGCACTCTATAAGTATAGCAGGAGAAGGGAAACTTCCCAGTAATGTGAATAGTGCGCTCTGCTAATGCGTCCGTCTCAAATGTCATAACATAGTTTGGTAGGGATTTGAATCCTGCAAATGCTCAGTGTATGAGTGGGGTTGGTGTATGCATAAGTGTGTGGGAGAGAAATGTCCCTTTTTGCAACTGGCAAAACACACTACAGGATGCACATTCCCCTTTCTAAACACAGATGATGTCAGCACTCTATAAGTATAGCAGGAGAAGCCAAATTTCCCAGTAATGCGAATAGCACACTCTACTAATGTGTCCATCTTGAGTGTCATAACATAGTCAGATAGTGGTTTGAATCCTGCAAATGGCAAGTGTGTGTTTTTGGCTGAGGGGGGTGAGTGTGTGTGAGGAAAATGTCCCTTTTGGCAACTAGGTGAACAGACTACAGGATGCACATTCCCCTTTCTAAACAACGATGATGTCAGCACTCTATAAGTAAAGCAGGAGAAAATAAACCTTCCAGTAATGCGAATAGTGCACACCGCTAATACGTCTATCTCCAGCGTCCTAACATAGGTATGTAGGGTTTGAATCCTGCAAGTGTGTTTGTTTGGTTGAGGGGGGTGTGTGTGAAGAAAATGTCCTTTTTGGCAACTAGGAGAACAGACTACAGGATGCACATTTCACTTTCTAAACACTGATGATGTCAGCACCCTATAAGTACAGCAAGAGAAAGGAAACCTCCAAGTAATGCGAATAGCATGCGCCGCTAATGCATCTATCTCAAATTACATAACATACTCAGCTAGGGGTTTGAATCCTGCAAATGGCAAGTGTGTGTTTTTGGCTAAGGGGGGTTAGTGTGTGTGAGGAAAATGTCCCTTTTGGCAACTAGGAGAACAGACTACAGGATGCACATTTCCCTTTCTAAACACTGATGATGTCAGCACCCTATAAGTACAGCAAGAGAAAGGAAAACTTCCAAAAATGTGACTCGCACACTTTGCTAATGCATTCGTGTCAAGTGTTATAACATAGTCAAATAGGGGTTTGAATCCTGCAAATGGCACGTATGTGTTTTTGGCTGAGGGGGGTTAGTGTGTGTGAGGAAAATGTCCCTTTTGGCAACTAGGTGTACAGACTACAGGATGCACATTTCCCTTTCTAAACACTGTTCAGCTGAAGGCCATGGCTCTGGCACAAGTTGTCTGTTTCTATGATGCCCCTTTGGAAGATGCTTGTGTCGGCTGGAGAGTCGATTATGGTGGCCAGTTCACAGTCATCTGCATATTTGGTCAGCCACAGTCCATCCGTGTTGGCCTGTACCTCCGATAAATATATACCAAACAAGAGAGGTCCCAGGACTGAGCCTTGTGGGACACAACTCGTAACTGGTTTGGAGTCTGGCATGGCTCCAGCAATTCTAACCATGTGGGTTCTGTCCTTGAGCCAGTGTGCAATCCATCTAGTGACATAGGGGCTTATATTTAAGCTGGTGAGCTTCTCTAGAATGCCCAAGTGGGGTATTGTTGTGAAGGCTTTTGCGAGGTCCAGGTAGGCTGTGTGAACCACCTTCCCCTCATCAATGGCCTTGGTGACTGTTTCAAAGAAATCAACCAGGTTTTAACCAGGTTTAACCTGGTAGTGCTGGTGTGCTCTCAGTAGCCCTGAACCAGGCATCTGTTACTGCACAGATATCGATTTTCTCCATGCCAAGGAGAGTTTTGAGTGCATGCATCTGGAGGTTTAGACTTCTGGCGTTGGGTAGCATTACTCTTAGTTTCTTATCCCTTGTGATACCTATGAAGGTGGGTTTGTCATTTGAGCCTTGCCGAACATAGGCACTATGGGGGTAGCAAGATCCTTTGCCAATATCTGAAAGCCCAGGGATGACAGGTGCAGGCCATCCCTAGCGAAGCAGGTAGTTCAACAGAAGATGAATATGTGAAGGTGTAGTGCCTGTGATTAGTTAGCAGTAGCATATATGACTGCTCACGTGGACACATGCCAGGTAAGTCATATGCACTGTGTCACAGGCAATGTACATGTGAACAGGACAAACAGTGACATCCTGTCAAGTGAGACATGGACATACATATAGTAAGCTATGCAGATGGCACTAGGAGTCCACAGAAGCTCTATAACTATGCATTGCAGGTGTGATCAGTATTCCAGGGTAATTGCAAGCAAACATGCATGCAAACAAAGCTACAGTAAACAGGGCTGCATGTAGTCCATTGTACAACAAACAAGCTGTACCACTTCCAGTAGGTAACACTGCAAATATGCAGGCACTATGCACATGTACATGGAAATACACGGGTCAGATGGCTAGGGTCCAGTCTCAGCGCACACAAGTGTACAGACCATGTACTGTCAGGATGTACAATAACTGGATGGAAACCCATGTGCTCATACCTGCAGTAATACACATGTCAAATAACAGACACTGAGCCTTCACTCAGTGGTTCCATACTTAGTAGGATGTATGCTACCTGGCCTGCCACCACCTCCTGTGACAGTTAGTTTTGTGTGTTGGGGCTGTCTAGCATGGTATGAGATGTGAGCTTGCAGTGCTAGGGTGCTCCTGTGTGTCCTGTACCAGTCGTGTAGTACTGCACACATATCAACATCCTCAAACATCTGCATTGCAGAGTCCAGTGTGGGCAACATGCCACTTGCAGTTTACATGTCCATCATTGCGTATTACTACATTCATTACCTTATCCCCTGTGCTACCTATGTATGTAGCCTTCTGTTGACATCATTACCACCAGTATGCCAACATGTGCAGATGATACACTATGGTACTTACCATGGGTGTAGACAACAGTACATGACAATCACACACTTACTGCATCAGGCATGCTGTGATATACCCACAATTAATTCAGCACACAGTACTGTTAACAACATGATACTATTACTACACATCTATGTGGTCACCCTGTGCATCAGCAACATGTTAACCTGTACCTGCACAGTTGTTACAGATTGCAGGAGGTGGCACAGTTTCATCATATGCACAGGGTGTGAACTTGGTATGCCTGAGTCAGCCACCGATACCACCGATTGACATGTATGTGTATGTGTGTTGGTGAGGGACAGCAGTAGAAGGTGGGGCAATGTTGATGCAGTGTGTGCGTGTATGCGGTAGCCCTAGGTGTTGTCAATTTGCATGTGTGTACGGATGCACAGTTCCACCTCATGGCTGCCATATACTGGTGTTTGTGGACAGCCACAGACTGTACCTGCCAGGTCATACAGATCAGTGTCTCTGGCCACGGACACGGTACCTGTGCCTTGCAGGGGTGCTACGGACCATATACAGTACCAACCCAGACTGGGTACTGTCATCAGAAGCAGGTGTTCATTGACTGGACACAGATCCCTGTCGGGCCTGGCCAGAGCCACGTGCACGTGGTCTCCTGGGGTGGTCTGATGACAGCACAGACCCAGCATTGCTGGGGCTGCTGCTGGCACTATGGGGGCAGCCACAGCCCTGTTGTCATCTGCGACGACTGCCAGCTGCTGCTGTTGCTGGCATACGGCCACGTCGACGCCTCAACCGCCCACCATCGCCCTGGCTCATGGACATGTAGTTGTGGAACCGGTCTAATATGTCCCCACAATGTCTGTCTATGACATTGGTGAAATCACGGATGGCAGCCGCAATGTCACGCATACTGTCAGTCATGGCTGTGCGACATGCTGTCAGCTCCCTCAGACCCTGTCTGGTGTACCGTTCCATATGTGACTGTGCCTGCATGACAGCCCGAAACATAGCTGAGGTTGTAAGACCTCTGTGGGCACGTCTGACAGGGGCAGTACCCATGGATGCTCCCACGAGAACCCCTGGACATCTGTCTGTGTGGTACCATCTCTGGGCCATGCCCATGGCTGCTGTGTGGGGAGGCATGTGCCACAGATACCACATTACCCTGGTCAATGCCCACTGTATGCTGTCCATCACCTAGGGACATTGGTGACAAAGGGTGTATTGGCAGGATAACTGTGCGCATTGATGGGGTCGACAGCTGTGTACTGTCAATCGGCTGACCAATGGTGGACCCTGGCATACCTTCCTGTGCCATTACACAGATGTCATCATTATCAGTACCCACGGCACCTGATTCAGGTTCCCTGCTACATGACACCAGAGCAGCACCAGAACCTGTGGGAGGGAAACAGGAAACACAGTTTACAATGTCTACACATTACCAGTGATGCACACATGCACACATGCACAGGTGCACAGGTGCACACATGCACACATGCACAGGTGCACACATGCACAGGTGCACACATGCACAGGTGCACACATGCACACATGCACACATGCACAGGTGCACACATGCACACATGCACAGGTGCACATGCACACATGCACACATGCACAGGTGCACACATGCACACATGCACAGGTGCACACATGCACACATGCACAGGTGCACACATGCACAGGTGCACACATGCACACATGCACAGGTGCACACATGCACACTTGCACACATGCACACACACAGGTGCACACATGCACACATGCACACATGCACAGGTGCACACATGCACACATGCACACATGCACAGGTGCACACATGCACACATGCACAGGTGCACACATGCACAGGTGCACACATGCACACAGTTTCACACAATTGTACAGTACTCAGTATGCGTGATATCAACAAACACACAGACACAGACACACCTACATGCATACAAAGAGCACTACTAAGTGAGCCAAATAGTACTATTACTATCAAGACTATTACAGGAATTGTTAATACACACTCACCAGCATGGATAGGCTGCATTGCTGTTATACCAGAGGGACCTGCGGACGTGAAGAAACTAATGTCAGTGGGCACAACTGTGCCATTGTTACTGAGTATGATACAGGTCAGTAGTACAACAGTCGCCTTTCACAGGTCAGCTGCTAATATTGAGGATATCACACTTGCACATTAAATACTATGGTGACAGCTACAAACCAAGGACACACCTCACACATGCATTAACTACCAGTGTACACAACAGTCAACTATACATATGGCATATTACCTGCACGTTCACTGTCTTGCTGCTGCGTGGCTCCAGCCTCCATCATAATGCATGTCTGCTGCTGTTGTTGTTGCTGGCGGACTGGAGCCACTACACTCATGAGTAGTCCCTCCAGTCTGGTGAGTGGGGGATGTGTAGCCACCCCACCACCTGTGGCGACCTGTTGCCTGTGGATATCCGACGCTGATGGACATGTCTGATTAAATCACTGCAGTGATGTCGTACCTGCTCATATGTCCTATTATGCATGCCTATGTCATTTACCCGACGGACAAGGTCTTGCCACAGTGCAGCCCTCTCCTGCTGATTCTGCAAAAGAGTATTGCATAATCCCGCACCAGGCTCTGGTGTATCTCCTCATCCTCAGCTGTGGAGTAAGTGGGATTCCGCTGGTGGGCCATGTACCTGAGAAAGAAAATAACCTGATATCAGCAATATATGTCAGCAGAATTTGGCACACATACTACACATGCTACTCGACTGTTATGATACAACATATCTCACATATATAGCATCTGTCTGTCTATTGGTGGATACACATGTAAATGGCCAGGTATCAGTGCTCAGCCAGCAACTGTGCAACAGTACCTGGCACACTCCATACGACATACTACCAAACCCCAGCAGTCAGAACACTGATTCAGGTCAAGAGCACCTCCTCACTCTGGGGGTTTGTATCTAGGTACTGTATGGCCTACATCATCAACTACTGTGAGCTGACCACACACTGATTGCCCTGGATATACATATCCCACCTCCACCACCAGCACAAACGACTATAGTGAATAACATTACAGATGCAAACTTTACACTTTGTAACAGTGACATGGTATCCTTTCAGCCCACTGGGCCAGTGGCAGATACAACCCACAATGCTGACCCCTACACAATTGCTTTCTACAGACATCTCCGAGAATGCATGGATCATGCAATCCCATATATGACCAAGACACTCTCCACAAAGGGACAGCATCCTGTCTGGTGGACCCCAGCCATAGACAGATTGTATTACAGAAGATGGAAGCTACTGCAAGACAGAGCATAATTCCATAAAGGGAGGGCATGTCTGAGCAGCACTAGTAAGGATCTATTTTCCATCATACAAACATCCATGGGCAACTTTGGGAGGGAAATCATGAGGGACACTACAGATAACCAGAAGGCCTTCTTCAGTTATGTTAGCAACCTGGTCAGAATCCATCCTCTATGCCCATAGTTAGTACACAACAACAAATATTTCACTGACACCACAGATATTGACAACATTGTGGCAGACAGGTTCAGTGCAGGTGTCACCCGCCCTCTCCCCCAAAATAAGACATAGTTATCCCAGCTGACTGTAACCTCCCTGTCATCACAGATGTCCAGGTGAGAGCCACCCTCAGGAAAGCAGAATACACAACATGAATGGGACCTGATGGTATCCCCAGTTGCATGCTACATAAACTCTGACAGGAGCTAAACACACATATAGAAGTGCTATGTAACACTAGCCTGACTACAGGATATGTACCTGTACACTGGTGCACAGCAGCAGTGGTTCCACTCCACGAAGGAGGCACCTCAACATACCAATACAATACAACACAATACATTACATTACAATACAATACTATACAATATGCTATTGCCTCTAGGACTACAGCAGTGTACTGTTCTGCTACCCTGACCATTGTGACACATGTGGTGTGATGGTACCTGCTGCTGTCACACAGTTACACAGGGTGACTCATATGGCATATTACCTATCTGACTAACATTCACCAGGGGTATGTGTGACATGTACTCATGGGGAGTCTTGCTTCTTAACACTGTGTGGTTTATTGCAGGGTATGTCTCATCTGTGGGTAGGAACTTTTACCTCCACATGTGCACTCTATTGCAGTGGCACGGATGACACACAGCAGTCATTTAGGTTGTGGATGGTGTGAGGTGTTACTATGGTTGTTGGACATCTGTCATGGGTGTGACTTACATATGTAAATCCGGGAGTGGTAACCTCTATGTGGGTAGTATATGTGTACTCTGTGGTGTTGTCAGTCACTGTGCATTGGTAATGTGTTTGAGTGCATTGTCACAGTGTTGTACATGTCACTGTGTCCTTCTCCATATCTGTAGCTGTCATGTGAGGTCCATACCATGGCATCCATTATGTGGTGTGGATGGGTACACAGACCTACATGTCCATAGCTGACACACCATGTTCGCTGACACATACCATGTGCAGGTATTCCAGGGATAGTGTGCCACTGAATATCATTGGGGCCACTATTGTACACATTTATGACCCTGTTCACCCCTGACACATGCAGTGGTGGGCAGCCAATCACATATCTGGTGGTTACTGGTGTAGGTGATTTGATATGTGGTATGGTACTCCGGTTTTGACACTGGTGTTCACTCCATGCCTTTGTCACCAGGCACCTGTTGCAATACATCTGTACACATGTGCCTCACTCAGAATTTATATACATCTCTCTCTCTCTCTCTCTCTCTATATATATATATATATATATATATATATGTATATAGATATATCTATATATATATATATATATATATATATATATATATATATATATATATATATATATATATATATATATATATGTCTGTATACATATACACATATATATATTGATGTACATATATTGCTATAGCTGTGGAGGGGACACAGAGGGGTGAGAGTGACAGAGGGGTGGGACAGGGTGTGTTGAAGGTCGTCATATACAGTCATACCTGTAGATAGTCAGATCAGTCTGTCTATGTATATGTATCTACATATATCTATATCTGTATGTGTGCATTACATATATATGTTTGTACAATATTCTATCTACATCTGTCTATGTATTCCTACATCTCTCTCTCTATGTATGTATACATATATGCATATATATATATATATATATATATATATATATATATATATATATATATATATATACACATACATATGTTGACATACATACGTATCCATATGATAGACAGGTATATCAACATGTTTGTCTACCATACTGTATACACACACTAACATACTGCTAAACATACATAACTGTGAAACCTACTTTGTACATGGCACTACAACCTACAATCAACCAACATTGATATGTGCACATAGATGCTCTCACATACAATTGTATGTACAGCCTTCACTGATAGTTGCTGTATGTCCCCTGCCCTTTACACATCTTCATATACATATGGATACAGACCAATGACACATATGGAGGGTTCACAGTATGTAGACCTTTATAGTATTACTTTACATTACCTGTGTTTGTCACAGCTGCTTGTGTTGCCATCTGGTTCTCTGTCCTGCTGCTCCACTTCCCAGTTGTCAGCTTTCAGGTGGCTGTTGCTGAACAATTTTTTTGTGCCTGCTTAATTGCAATTTTCTCTGTCTCTGTCTCTCTCTCTCTCTGTCTGTCTGTCTGTCTGTCTCTCACGTCCTTCTCAGGGTGCAATGAAAGTATTGCATGTGTGGACTGGGAGTACAGCATACTTTTGTAGGTATCTGCATATGCCCATGTGATGGCCTCTGCACCAATTGTTAGCCAGCATTTGCTAATTGCATGCAGCCAGTTGTGTACTGATTGCAGTTCTCACTGTGATTTCAGAACAGTGCTATAAACGGTATGTGAGATAGGCATAGCCCTTTCAGATTTTAAGGGCAGGGACCATGCTGTTATGCTGTGGACAATGTTCTGTGAGTGTAAAGGTTGGTATCTCTCTCATATTTCCAGCTGTGTTGTAGATTAACATTCCTCCATTCATTTCTCCAGTTTCCTGTACTAACTGTGTATGTACACTGACACCTACAACTACTACTACTGTTAATGTGTGTGTGTGTGCTTTCCTTTCACTTTTGCTTGCTCTTTTGCTAAGGCTTCAATATTTGCCCTTTACAGTCACTACTTGTATGCCTGCTAGGTGTCCTGACTGTAGTGTGCTGCTGTAGCTTTCCTATTTTCCATGTACATTCACACCTTGGAATGCTTGCTATATCTGCTAGGGTGTTACAGCATGCAGTGTGGTCTGGCCATGGTGTGGGCCTTGACATCTATTAGGGTATTTGAGTATGCTGCTGAGCAGGCCCCAGAGACTTTCAGGTTCATCTGTTATCTGCCTCATGGAATGGTACATATCAGTGGGGTACACCCATTAAAATGTCTGGTATGCTGCAGTTGTGACTGTGGGTTAGCATGAGCATATGTATTACTACACTTTTTCTGCCATGCAAGTGGTGAATACTTTCAGGACTCCATAGTTACCATTGCATGTGTTACACCTTTCTGCCTACTGTTTGTACATTTCACATGGAGTCTGTGGGGCATCCCTGTAAGTCATTCACTGTTGCTATGTCTAGGCTCTTAACTATTCAAATATGGTGGTGTCAGACCCGTCATGTGTACAGATATTTGCAGGTTGTCCACATTTCTGCCTCATATTTTGGTCAATATCTCATGCACACCTTTTTCTGGCAAATCACTCTGGGCTCAAGTCAGAATATGGTGACAAACATTCAAGTTTCAGACTTCATACCCTTCCAAACATCCCACAAAATGCAGACCCTGTTACTCTCTGAACTGTCTGTTTGTTGTAACATTATTTGTAATGTGTACCTGGTTTTGGGCCTTTGCTCCACATATTTTATTACTTGGTCCAGATGTGTTCCTGTAAGAGGTTGTGGGGTATGGGCAGTGATTATCCTGCTGTGAGTATGTGTGTGGCTTGCAAGGTGCTATAGTGACATTATTACCTACTAGCTACCAACTAGCATGGCTGTTTCTGTTCACACACTACTATTATGGAAATCCACTAGTTTTGATAGTAATTCTAAATGGCATGCTTTGTGTACTACACATCTATATTCCCTTTAAATTCATTCCTACTATTACATGATATATTTATTTTAGCACAATGTTCTTGTATAAGAGTCATGGCTTAGTGGTAAGTCATGCAGACTACTGTTTCCAAGGTCCTGGGTTCGGGACTGCCAGTGGGATTTTATTTTGCTTCTGAACTGACTACAAGACCTGTCAATCAAAGTGACTAAGGCCCTTTTAAGCAGTTGTAACCGGGTTAGCGCTGGTTTGCGTGGAGCTCATGCATGCGCACTGGCGTTTAGCTCTGCGCACACAAGCGCACACCCGCTTACAACCGCTTAAACGTGCTTACTCTTGCACACACCCGCTCTATTTTCTTTGAAAGAAATGAAAATGGGGAGACAGAAAAGTGGTGAAAAAGGGGTCACAAAGAGGGTAAGACAGTAGGGAAACAAGCTTGGGTTTTGCAGGAGGGATGTAGGTAAGGCCCATAGCTGCCCATTTCTTCATCAGCAACAGCTGTGCATATGTTTGTAATTTGGTGTGACATTTGATACCTTCCACCCCTGAGAGAGGTGTAAGGACAACAGTAATACTTGTTGTACAGCCAATTGTAATTGATAGTTTCCATGTCTGGTAGACATATGTGTGGAATGGGCAGCTATGTATCAGGCGTAATTTTTTGTGGGTACAGAGTGCCCTTTTTTTTTTCAGGTGAGAGTGGTATGTCAGGTGAAGGTAGTCGGTACAGCTGGGGAGGTAGGTTGGATAGGTAAACAGACAAGACAAACAAGATGCATACAGGGGCGGTGTCTGACACATGTGGGGGGGTTACACAATTGATGGGGACGGAGGTTTGGATATCCAGAGCCCATGAGCCCACAGATGGCAACAGTGGAACTGATATCCCCACCCATAGGCAGTTGCCACTGTTCCTTCACTGCCCAGGACGGGGCTGTGCTGGGGGCTGTGTAGGCCGGGCAACAGGCATGCCCATAGGTTGTATCACCCGTGCCTCAAGCTGGCGTAGGGGCTCGAGAACAGAGTCCCGAATCTCCCTACGCACCACAGTCCGGACACTACGGAGGGTGAGTGGTGGTTCTCCTCCGGCCACACTTGCAGAGGGGGGGTGAGCCCCATCCCCTGCAGCGCTTCCACCCGCAGGTGGCACAGGGCCACCGGAGGAGGGTCCAGACTGGGCACTCGTGCCAGGTGCACTCGCCAGCTGAGGTGGGAGAGGTGGGTCCGCTGGGACCCACCTTCCCTGTCATTCTATGTTTTGCATTATGTCATGACAGTTTGGGTTAGTAACATACAATACCATTCGCAATTAGTTGTAACAGCATGCATTAGTATTCCCATTAACCAAACACCCAGATATTCACACCATTGAACAGCAAGCATAACACATGCATAATTTGAACAGCAATACACAGTCCAACAACATGCAGGGTTGATTGATGGCAACAGGCCATCAGGTTTGGATGTATGAACAGGGCAGATGCATCAATGGACATGCAAATATTTAGGACCCATCAGGACAAATGTCCAGGGGTGTTAATTGTGATTGCACATACCATTTTCACGTGGAATGGAGTATATGTGGTTATAGGGTGGGGTGAAGAAAATATTATTAACACCTTGAATACCAATACATATGCTGTACATTTCTAATAGCTACAGATATATACACACTACTGTTCTAACTACAGTTTCCTATATGATAACTACTTCACTTTGGTGATAGGACTATTCATGCTACATCAATATACATTTTATTGTTATTCATACACGTTCATATCTGGCTTTGTTCAGCAACATCATCCTGCTACATTTGCTTTATATAGCTATAGACAACTGTGGATGTTTGATATTTCAGACAATCATACTATCTGCATATTGCAGACTGAGAGCAACATATCCAGATTTTGGGATACACATTCCAGCTGCAGCAACACTTTGGACACATTTTGCAGTTTGGTTCTACTTGTCACATTAATTTCATTCTGTACTGACTGCAGTATACTTTATACAGGGGTTATTACTACATTATTGGTGGATTCATGACTCTTTCTCACACCCTCTCACTTGTTTTCATTTTACTATTCAGGATGGTACTTACTTCTAGGCTATGATATGCACTATGATATTATAGGTGGGGCATCTTTATTTCAGAATTTATTTCATACATTTTCACTGTTATGTTGGGATTTCGGACTGAAACACAGTTTGTAATCAAGCAATACTTGCAAACACTTTTACACTGTTACTTGCACATTTTATTAGTTAGTGACTACACTGCATTCTTTTGCTAACTGTCATACTTTTATATTTCTTTACAGTTACTGGGTCTGGATTACTGACCTGCCTGGTGGTGCAACCGCACCAGTCTATCGCCATAGGCTTGTCGGTTCGCAGAACGGACACCTGCAGCTGTAATATAAATGGAGTAATATTGGAATACACATCTCCATAATATCAGCTAATTTAATTTCTTACATACATAATTACATGTAACTTACTCAGTAGTGGGGCGTTGGGCATTTGCCGGGCCTCCTGGATCCAAAGGTTCAATTGGTCCTGCTTGCATCTCTTCAGGTCCGCATGGTGGTGACGGACCTGCTCACCAGTCCTTGGAATCCCTGTGGCACTGGTAAGATCATGAGCCAACCGGTCCCACGCCTCAGCCCTATATGCTCCCCACAGGACCTGGCCCTGCATGAGTTGGGCCTCATGATTGTGGACTAAGAGCCAGACCATGTATCTGGACTCCTCAACGCCCCACCTTTGTGCTCGAAAGCAACTACCCTCACCTACACCTGACATTCTGGCTGCAAGTCAGTTCTACAATCGTTTATGCTGTGTATTCCCGCCTATGGGGCTTATATATGCCGTTTTTCCCGCACTTCTCCATGATTGGCCATTTTGGAATTGTATCCACTTCACAAGACCTGCATTGTCATGCTCCACTTTTTATTCATTCCTATATATGTGCTATTACTGCATACCTCAGTACAGCTGTCGTAGCTTAGTGGTTCAGTACCTTGAATATGGTGCATGGTGTCCTGGGTTCGAACCTGGCCACTACTTTTTATATTTTCTGACTGTCTAGACAGGCTAGGGGGTGTGTCTGTGTAAAGGCAGTTTTGTTACAGCTTGCTCAACATTGCCCGTCGGTTAGCTTGTTGGTGCGGTGCGTAGCTCTGCGCAAACGGGGTGCGCTGGTTTAAGCCTCATTTGGCTATCAGCATGCATAGTCATCTCAGCTCAGCTAGGGGCACACAGTTTGAGCATGTGAAACCACTGCTCAGCTACGGGCACTTATTTTGCACCAGTTAAACCACTGCTCACCTACGGGCAGATGCACTCACCTTGTTAAACTGTAGCTCAGCTATGGGAACATCTGGCATTTTTTATTCTTTTGTTACCTCACATTTCTTCAATATAAATGGGCTATTCATTACAATTTACATAAAATGTGATTTTATATGTGTACATGTTTGTCAGGGACTTGTTTCGTGCTTATTTTGCTAAAAATAAAAGTTAGCATTGTGGGGGCTCAAACCATGAATGCCTGCTCTTCAGCCAACATCTCTACCGCTACGCTATTGCTTCTTGGCTTACTTTGCATATTTAGTTCTTATATGCTTTCCCACTGATTGCTAACTGTAGCGCACTCACGGTTAAATATTTTTACAATTTAAAAAAATATATAACATGTTCATTTATATATTTTATGTTCATAGTCTGTGGGGGCATGTGTTGTGTTGTGTTTATTCACATTTCTGTGGACTCTGTTGTGGGTGTTTACTTTGGGCACTTTTACACTTCTGGGGGCGTGTCTGCTTGCAGGGCTCGGCCTACGGACATGCCCCCTACTGTCTTACATGGACCGTGTTAGACTTAGGTGTGATTCAGCATGCTCTCATGAATATGCAGAGCATGCTGACATCACTCTGTTTAACTGCAGCCTCCGTGTAAGAGTTATAACTCTTACACGGAGGCTTCGTGAATCCTTGCCCATATCTACAAAAAAAGAAGCAAAAGTTACCTTTTTGAAGATTTTTAAGTCCCTTCCAGCTTCGGAAGCTTGATCTGGCCATCCAGTCTGTTTGCAGCAATGTGGATCCTGGGATTCCATGCTCACTATATTTCGAGGCTTCAAAATCCTTTGTTTCTTCTTTTTTCTTCTCCAGGCCCCTTGGTAAATGTTTAACTAGTTTATTTTTTACAGCTCCAGCTCGTCCACGAAGATTTTCCGAACTTTTATGGCTCTTACGAACAGAGCCCCTTCGCGAAGTAACAGGAAGTCCTTTAGGTACTGCTGAGGGTCTGCTTTTGAGGTGATGCATCCCGAAAACCGTCCGCTTAATGGTTCCCCCGTCACGAGCTCAAAAACAGGATTACAAGTTCAGGAAGCAGGAAGATCTCTGTTGAGGAAGTGGAAGCTACTTGGACTGTAAAACGAGCATTCGTGGACATTTAAAGTATGTAATATGTTTTACTGATTTAAAGGGAACTGTGGATTCATTCAAGTATGATTATAATTGAATTAACAATGTACTGGTTCAAAATGTGTCATTTAACTGATTGCTTAGAAGTATTATAGCTTTACTATAGTTATTCTTTTTCCTTAGGTATGTTATACTGAATATTGTTGTGTTAATAACCTGGTAGTATATTTTTAGTATTTCTTTTTTCTGTATTACTGATGTGTTTTAATACTGCAAATGTTTAGATAATAAGGGGATTTAGTGTTGGGATAAATACTAGATAAAGAGACCATGAAACAGTATATTGTGCGTTCTCCAGGAATGTGAAGGTTAGCTTGTTTATGTACTGGCATGTGGTTCTGACTGTCTTGAGAACTGTGTTACTTAGTTATCACTTTACAAATTTAACTATATGATCCAGTAAAGTGAAGTTAGAGTCCTATTTTTATTCACCTTATTTGCTGACATGATAATTCTAGATAATTTAGGCTACATAAAGAAAGTCAGATTTAATATTATATTTGAATGTTAAACATTTGTTTTCTCCGTAGTTCTTTTTCTCTCTTTTAATTAACAATGCATATGGTGAATTACCTTTACTTTAATAATCTTATTGTTTAATAGGTGTACTGCCACATACTTGACTATTTTAGATTTAAATATGGTTGTTAGGTAACTTAATGAGATACAACTAATTAGTATAAGTAACGATATATGAGAACTATTAGTGAGATAGGATAGTAAATGTAAGTGTAATGAAGACTGTTTACTTGATAGGCTTAACTATATAATGTGTACAAGAGCTGTAGATATTCATCAGTGTTTATTAGGGAATGTTTGGATTAGGCTTTGTAGAGTTAGATGTAGCTTTTATAGGTTTCTTGCATGTTTTTGATGTTATATTTTGTAAGATAAAGAATAGATGTTTAGTGAAGTTATTTAACTATAAAAGTTTTAACAGTGTAAAAAACCTATGTACGTCCTGGTCCAGGGGAATAGTGGATAGGCACTGGTTAGGGATGGGATGTCAAGATTGCTTCCAGACAATATATATTGTGCTAGTATACTTGAATTTAATACTGTTTCTCAATTTTAAAATATCTTTAAACAAATTAAAGATCTTAGTATGTGGATAATAGACTCATGGAATTCTAAAGGGCTCCAGAACATGAAAAAAAGGAAATTATTTTTTCATTTATTTTTCCAATCAAAGGCATATTTTATCTTATTACAAGAAACCCACTTGACCAATGACCAATGGGCTGTCCTTAAAAGTAAGAAATGGATTAGAGAGGTGGTAGCTTCAGAGGGGACAACTAATAGTGCAGGAGTGGCTATTATCATTAAAAATCATTATCAAGAGAAAATTCTAGATTTTAAAATAGAGAAAGAGGGAAGATGGTGCTATGTGATTCTCTCATCTACACTTTATGATAAACCTGTGGTACTTCTTAATATATATGCCCCAAGTACCAATCAACAACTTTTTATAGCATCACTTTATTTTATCCTGAATCAATATAATAATTGTTATATAATAATAGGAGGTGATTGGAATACATATCAAGATCCCAAATTAGATAAATCAAGTTCACACAGGTCTTTTAATAATCAAGCAGTGATAGCATTAAAGGAACTTAAAACAGATTTTAAATTATATGACCCATTTAAATACACAAACAATCAAATAAACTCAAATAACTTTACATTTTATTCAAGTTGTCATAAAATGTGGTCTAGGATTGATTTTTTCCTAATTTCAGACGTACTAATTACTTTAGATTCTTGTGTATCTATACAAGCTCGACACTTATTGGATCATTCTAGAATCACATTCATTTTTAACAAAGACACTAGAAATAGTAGGCGTCATAGAGGTTATAATTGGTCGCTAAATCCGTATTTATTAAATAAAGAAGACATAACTAAAGAAATTCATGAGGCCTGCAATCACCTACTAGTTAATCTTTCTAAACACCGGCATCCATCTGATATAGAATGGGCAATGACCAAAGCACAAATAAGAGGAATTTTTCTTCAAAAGGCTACTTATTATAAGAAAATACAAACTAGAGACATACAAGAATTGGAAACTAAAATTAAGTTACTAGATCAAGATTTAATTGGGAACTATAGTAAACAAACCGAAACGGAGTTATTAAAATGTCAAAAAGATCTTTTTTTACTACAAAATAGTAAATTGTCATTTTATGAACAGAAAATACTGGTAAAATACGCTAATCATATTCAGACCCCATCAAAAGCACTAGCTCGTATCATTAATCAATCGAAAATACCTTCTCAAATTTCTGAAATACAGTTTAATAATAAAAGATATACCAATACTGAAGACATTATGAATACCTTTGAATTAATATTCTCTCAAATTTATGGTGAACATCAGGAATTACTTATAAATAAGAGTAATAACGATTTTTTGCAGAAGATTACTTTTCTGAAAATTGGTGATGAGTCTCATGAGAGTTTAATCAAACCAATTTCCTCTGAGGAGATAACAGATACAATTAATAATTTGAAGCCACATAAAGCTCCAGGACCGGATGGTTTGACTTCTGAATTTTACAAAACTTTTTGTGATATATTGGGTAAAATACTTCCACAAGTATTTAATTATATAATTAACAATAAAATTAATGATCCGCATTTTAATGCTTCGAAAACAATTCTTATACCTAAAGAGAATGCATATCTTCAAAATCTGGATAACTATAGACCCATTTCACTTTTAAATATAGATATGAAAATTATGACATCTATTTTAGCCAGTAGATTGAAGAAGGTAATAAACCTAATACTATCTGATGAACAAGCTGGCTTTATAAATGGTAGACAAACTACTGATAATACGTTATCACTTCATACACTCATTTCTTATGCCACTCATAAAAATCTTAATGTTTACGCACTCATAATTGATGCTCAAAAAGCTTTCGATAGAGTTAATTTAAAATTTTTGTTTGATATTTTATCATATTTCAATATACCCCAAGACTTCATTTTAACATTAAAAAAGTTATATAATAATCCCTATACAACTTTATATATTAATAAAAATTTCTCAAAAAGAATACAAATTAAGAATGGTACCCATCAAGGATGTCCGCTATCTCCTATATTATTCAATTTATATCTAGAACCACTATTTTTACATATTAAGCAAAATATTTATCATAATGCTCCAATAATATATGGTACGAAAATATCTATGGCTGCTTTTGCTGATGATCTTAATATTTATTGTACAACGCCTGTTTCAGATACTAAGAAGATATTAAAAGCAGTGGAAGATTTTGCAGAAATATCTAATTACAAAATAAATTAAAAAAAAACAACTTATTTCCCTTAAAGACGCCTACACCCTTTTTGCTTTTACCATTGATAGGTCAGGTAAAATCCGAGGAAAAAATAAAATATTTAGATATTGTTTTTTCAACAGATAATAGAGACTTTTATGTGAACAATGTCAAGCTAATTTGGGATCATATACTGTCTGATTTAAAAAGATGGAATAATCTGAAATTACCAATAATGGCAAAGACTTCAATTATTAAAATGAATGTTCTCCCTAGAATATTATATATTTTTCGAGCTACTCAAGTCTCAATTTCTAGGAAATTCTTTAAACAACTTCATACAGAATTAGGTAGATTTGTATGGGAACCTAGGAAAACTAGAATATCCTATGATAAACTGATGACTCTGAAAAATAAGGGTGGTTTAGAATTACCGAATTTTGAAGCATATTATTTAATAATAAATGCTAATAGAATTCTAAGAGTGGTTAACTTTGACAAGTCCAGTACTAAATGGTCACCCAAGTGGTTGATTCTGAATTACAAACATGTTGTTAAATTGGGTATTAATTTTAAGGCATTACCTTTTTTAAATAAAGATACCTTTAAAATATATGCTTTGATGGAACATATTAGATTATATATAATATCAATACAAAACCTGTTTAAATCACTAAATCTCTTACAGTATATGATGACCTTCCAACCATTTCATAAGAACCCGAATTTGAAAATCGGTAATCAATTGATAGATCTTAAAAAATTCCCACTTATAATTGATTTAACCATACTTGATTTATATCCCTTTCTTGGTATCTCAATACATGACATGTTAAGAGAGCTGAGCCTTCCTAACTCTTATTTAATTATAATGAGACAATTAAAGGATCTTTCAATAATTTATTTTAGTAATTTTAAAATTAAAGAAGAAGACTTAACCATTTGTTCAAACTTATGGCAAACTCTTATGCAGGACTTCACATATATAACGGCTTCATATAATTTGATAAAAGATGTGAAATATAATAACCAAATACTCTTATCTAAATATTGGAAGGATAAATTATTACTGATTGATGATAATAAAATATTGAAAGCAATTAATCTAACCTTAAGATCAGTATCTCTTCAAAAACTATTATTTACTCAGCTGATGATATTTAATAATGCTTACTACACTCGCCTCAGCTTACATAAATTCAACTCGAAAAATTTGCCTAAATGTCCATATTGTATTGATCAAACTGCTGACCTTTTACACATGTTCTGGAGCTGTAAATGTATATTCAAACTGTGGAATTCTCTAAAAATTCAATTACAAAAAATGGGTTATCAACAGTCCACACTTTCTTGGGAATTTATGATTCTTCATATTCCTCCGAATGACTTGAACAGATCCCAAGTGATCATACTCATAAATATTTTCTTGTTAATGAAGCTTTATATAGCTACAAATTGGCTGAATCCATCTTTGACTTCATGGGAAAACTTTAAAAGTGTAGCGATAAAACATATTTTAGCACATAAATTACTAATTAAAGACCATAAGAAAAATATAAAATACAAAAATATGGGAGCAAATCTTTAACATTGTGTTAGCTTAATGTTCTAATCCACTTTTCCCCGGGAAGTACATATTTAATATGGAGATTAGTATAGATAAAGCTTATATTGATATTAGATCTTTTTTTTCCTTTTTTTTTTCTTCTCTCTTTTTCTTTTTTAATACCCTTTTTTTAGAATTTTATCTTAATGTATAATGATCTTATGTAACTGTTGGAAGCATTCATGTATATAATGTACATATGTTGTAGTGTTGTATTAACAATTGGAAAAGAATAAAGATTTATTATTGAAAAAAAAAAAAAAAAAAAAAAAACATTCCCGGAGGCTCTCAGTAATAATCTGCTCAAGAAACAGAGACCTCCAAAGCAGAAATGCAAGCAACCTCCACCCTCCAACATAACCCAAATGACACATAGCCCGCAGACTCAGTGTGCCACTCGACCACAGCCAATAAGGCAAAACAACGTACCCAACACACTAGTCATAGGTGACTTTATAGTCAGGCACACTGATATCCCACTCACCAGGCTAAACAAGGAGAAGGTTACTGTCAGCTGCCTGTTGGGTGCCAGGATCTGCCACATAACCCACTCACTCAGGTCATGCCACAACAAGTACAAATATGACTATGTCATTGTCCATGTTGGTGTGAATGACCTGAGACATACCTCCCTGGACTACATGAAAAGAGACATGGAAGAGCTCTCCAATCTTTTAGCCAAGCAGGTATGGCCCTAGCCATGAGTAGCATTCTGCCATCACCCAAAATGATACTGCAGTACAAGGACAAAATGATTGACTTCAACAACTGGCTAAGCTTCTGGTGTCATTCTAAAGGGATCCAGTATCTGTCTGCCTGGGATGACATGGTTGACAGATCATGATGCTTTGTCAGAGATGGCCTGCACCTGTCACCCCTGGGATTCTGGATACTGGCTAAGGTTCTTGCTGACCCTATAGTGCCTTTTTTAGGCAAGGTTCAAATGCCAAATTCACCACCGTAACAGGAACAGGCAAGCAAAAACTGAGGGTGATGCTACTCAATGCTAGAAGTCTAAATCTCAAAATGCACTCACTCGAGGCACTTCTTAAAATGGAAAACATCAATATCTGTGCAGTGACTGAGACGTGGTTCAAGGCTCCAGAGAGCACCCCTGCACTACCAGGCTATAAATCATACCACACTTTTTGGCCATGTAGCCTGGACCGGAACACCAAAGGTGGAGATGTGTCCATATTCATTAAGGATATCCACACCTCCAGGCAAGTTGCTCAGTATAACGCATCCGAGGTTATCCAAGTGCAACTAACTCTGGGCAAAACTGCAATCCAAGTTGTAGCTTGCTACAGATCCCCCACTATTCCCCAGGATTCCCGCTCATCTTTTCTTGATGTACTGGAAAATATTTGGGTTCAACCAAACACCCTAATAATGGGCGATTTCAACTACCTCACCATTAACTGGGAAAAAAAACCTCATGTACCAACTCCTTCGCTCAATGCTTTCTGGAATTCATAAACTCCAATGCCCTGGATCAACTTATCCACACCCCCACCAGGAGCAACAATATCCTAGATCTAGTCATTACCAACATGAACGACCGGTGTTCCATGCCTGAAGTCAACGCCTCATTGGTCCGATCTGACCATAAGCTAATCAACCTAGATATCCACATCCTGACCCCACCCCCCATTAAGGAAACCACAGTAAAAAATTTCTCCAAAGCCAACTTCATGCTTCTTAAGAAAGAAGTGGTGAACTTTATGACACCCATGCAGATGGATAATACAGTTATGACTACTGAATCCTACACAATTGCATTTTATAAGCACTTACACGAGTGCATGGATCGTGCTATCCCAAACAGAACCAAGACGCTATCCTCCAAAAAAAGGAAGCCAACCTGGTGGTCCCCTGCCATAAACAAACTATACAACAGAAGGAAGAAACTGTTGCAAAAGAGAGTAAAATTCCATGAGTGGAGGAGCTCCCTGGTCAGCCTCAGTAAGAAGCTGGGATCCCTGATAAAATCCTCCAAAGCTAATTATGAAAACAAAATCACCACTTATTCTAAAGACAACCACAAAGCATTCTATAGCTATGTCAAGAATCTCAATGGCAACACTCAGATCTGCTCTGAGTTACAGCACAATGGCATTAAATATACAGACCCAACTGATATCGCCAACATCCTGGCAGATAGGTTCAGTGCTAACTTTACCCCCGTCTCACCCCCTAAAGGGTCATCTCTATACTGGAAGAATGCAGAGTTCCTGTAATCACAGCTGCACAGGTAAAAACCACACTCTCCAAAACAAAGAACACAGCATCCATGGGACCAGACAACATCCCAGGCTGCATTCTACATGAACTACAGAATGAACTGGCACCCCAAGTACCATGTTCAATCATAGCCTCACCTCAGGCTTTGTGCCAGCTGAATGGCGCACAGTGACGGTTATCCCACTCCACAAGGGGGGAGCCACCATGGGACCCCTGGAACTACAGCCCCATTAGCCTGATGAGCCTGGTCTGCAAGGCCATGGAACGTATCATCATGGAACTTATAAACAAAGACATTGGTAATCTCTAAACTCTGGACCCCACCTAGTTCAGGTTTGTAAAAGGCAGATCATGTCTCCTAAACCTTATAGACTTCTTTGAAGCAGTCACCAAAGCCATAGCCGAGGGTAAGGTGGTTCACACAGCCTATCTAGATCTTGCCAAGGCTTTTGACACCATACCCTACTCTGGAATTATAGATAAACTCACTAAACCTGGTATAAAGCCCTATGTCACAAGATGGGTTGCCAACTGGCTCACTGACAGAACCCACACTGTGAAAGTAGCAGACTCCAAATCCGACTTCAGACCAGTGACAAGTGGAGTACCACAGGGTTCAGTTCTGGGCCCTCTCCTGTTTGGTATCTACTTCTCTGAAGTACAGGCTAACACAGAAGATATTTGACTAATGAAGTTTGCAAATGACTGCAAACTAGGAGCCATAATCGAAACCCCTAATGATGTGGACATCCTACAAAAGGGCCACACTCAGACAGATGCCTGGTGTCAAAGCCATGGCCTCAAGCTCAATGCCAAAAAGTGCATTGTCATCCCCTTTGGTAAAAACTCTGGACCCATGAACTACAACAAACTGTAGTATACTTAACACCGAAAGTGTGATAAGAGACCTTGGGACACAGGTGGACAGTAGTCTCTCCTTTGATAGTCACATCGCCACAGTAGTCAGGAAATCCTTCAACGTGGCACACCTCATCACAAATGTTTCTCATCCAGAAAAAAAGAGATCATTGTTCCCCTCTACTCATCACTCATTAGACCCATTATAGAGTACAACGCCCCTTTTGTTATGTACCTCACAAGACATCTACAACAACTGGAAAGACCGCAGAAATACCTTGCAAAGAGGATTACCAGCCTCAAACAGATGCTCTACGCAGACAGTCTCAAAAAAACTCCAGCTTTACTCCGTCGCATATCACCTACTCAGAGGTGATCTCTGCCTAACATACAAAGCTATGTCAAACCCAGAGCTGTTTGACATGCTCCACTTAAAGAAATCCCAATCCCTCCCGGCTATACGCTCTAGGGACTTAAACCTTGTCACCACAATAAACATAACATGCCAGAGGGGTAGATTGCTGTCCCAGAGACTTCCCATACTCTGGAATAAACTACTTATCTATATCAAACAAAGGTCCTCATTAGCACTCTTCAAGAAAAATTTGATGATTGGTTGGGAAATAGGAAATTCACCCCAGGGATCACTTCTGTGGCTCTGCTCGACAGTGGCACAGGAAAATAGTTTTCTTGGGTGGCAAAAGCCAGGGTACCTTTTTTGCTGGGCTTGTATAGGCCCTAGGGCCGATAGCCTAGTACCTACCTATGAACCTAAGATAGGTCATTGTTGATTTGTATTTAGTGTGGGCATTGGAGTATAGAGTTTTAAGGAATTGTATGTAAGATGGAGGAAAATTGAACCTAGGGAGAGTAGATAGGAGGAATTCTACATTCAATCTGTCAAAGACTTTAAAGGCATCGATAGCCAGAGTATATATAGGGTTGTGATTAGTGTTAGAAAGGGTTAAGAGGGTGTCAAGGAGAAGGGTGTGGTCAAAGGTTTCTCTATTCTGAGTAAACCCTGATTATTAAATGAAAAAAGTGGAGAAAGTCCCTCACTTTGAACCAATAACCAAAAAATAAGGCACTGGAAGGTTCACCAGATAAAACCACAGACTTTGTTAGATACAAACTATGAGAACACAAACAAAATGAATGCCTTAACTGAATCATCACATTTTCATCAGTACAACTTCATCAGATGAGCATACCAACTTCTACCACCATTTTTATATAGTCCCTAATTCATCAATTAACAAAAAGCCCCAAATTTAAAGCCACAGTATAACATTGTTAAATGCATGAAAATAGAATGCAGTAGGTGAAAAACTTTATTGAAAACACTTAAAAACCTTAATAATAAGCGCACAATGAATAAAAAAACTGAACATTGAGTAGAAATAAAACTGTAAGATGAACATAAAAAATATATATAATATATGTATAATGCATAAAATATGCTGTAAATATTACTCATAAAACTGAATGTCTTAAAAGTGAATATACAGTTACATAAGCTATTATGTAAAACAGCACCATCTGCTGGATAAAACCAGTAAAAGTATAAAAATATGTTTGAATAAAACTACCCATCATTTTCAAAGTTTAGCTGCCCTCAACTTTAAAACAGGCTTCAATGAAACCATATCATTTAAACCAGGGTGTTTGTAAGCTTCCAGACCCACTGCCAGTACAACTCTGTGTATTCTAGACATGTCTCCCAAGGGCCCCCTCTAGGGTCAACAGGCAGCATCTCGATTACAAAAAAATAAAAATCTACTCCTGAGCAATTCATAGTGTGTTTATGTAAAGCATTGTTTGTATTCATCTTTCTTATGTCATATCTGTGTTCATACAGTCTCAATTTTAATTTTCTTATGGTTCTGCCTATATAAAATGCATCATATTTGCCACACAAAGCTAAGTAAATAATACCATGTGTGTTGCAGTTGGCAAAACCTATGGTCTTGTTGAACCTATTTCTAACCTTCAGACAGTATGTATCACCAGTTTTGCCATAAGGACATTGACTGCCACATTTGAATGTACCCTTCTTGCCGGAATTGCAGTTGTTGGCCTTAGACACACCATTTTCCAAAATATTCTTAATGCTTCGGCCCTTTCTGTAAATAAATTTAAATGTTTTGTCAAAAATGTACTGCAAATCAGAAGTACTAGCAAATCTACTCCATTCATCTTCTATGATGTTTCTAGCTAGCCCAGCTTCCCCATCATAAGTAATGACAAAAGCATTGTTATACATATTGTCTGCCTTGACTTTGGGTGGTTGAGTATTACTAGGATCATGAGTATCACTGCCAAAAATGGGGGCAAACCTAGATTTTTCTAGATACACATAACTCACAATACACTTCTGTGAGAAGCTCTTCCAGGTATCTATAGATTTGTTCAAAAATGTCAATTATATCTTGGTTTTTATTTTATTTTTCATAGATGATTCTTGGGATAAGTAACTTTTTTATAATAAGATGAGAGTGCCTATGATCATGGATTTAATGGAGGCCAAGAAATGTCAAAGGGTAATTGTTTGTGTTAAACAGAGGTCAGAGCTTAGTCAAGGCTACATTCAAATTCCTGTAGAATCTCTTTGTTGTTTAATAAGTTAGGGTTAAGTATCCAGCTGTGGCCTCTATTGTTAATAGATGGGTCTTTGGACCAGTCAATATGTGGAGTAATCTTAGAGTGGTCCGAGAAGAACCTGGGTTCATTATGAAACAGAATGTTATAATTGAGGAGGATATTAGAGACAAGGAAAAATCCAGCGTGGACCACATCTTATGGCAATGTGAGTAAAAAGTGAAATTATTATTGGGGTTGTTATTGGACTGAGAGGTACAGGGGTCAAATAAATACAAGTCATTCTTGAGTTCCATTATGGCTAAAGAAGCATGGTTGTTATGTTCGGTTTTAGTGTTTGTTGTGTCAGTTAGTGGATCATGAATAGCATTCCAGTCTCCATCTAGAATATAGTAGTGATTAGGAATGGAGGAGAGGATTTTGTAAATAGTCATGATAAATTCCTGTTGTCTGGTACAAGGGGCATATCAGTTTAGTAAGAGAATAGGTTTATCTAAATGTAGACAGCAGAATGTTATGTAACACCATCTGCCTTCAGTATCAGTGTCATAGCTTTTAATTTCCTGGGGGAAGTTCTTTCACTATGATAGCTACCCCTGAGCTCTTCATATTCTTGTCAAAGGCTATGATAGACTTAATCCATTTTTTAGCACAGAATTCCATTGTTCTGGTAATAAATGTGTTTCCTACACTAGATTTAAGTTAGCATTAGATTTAAAGACCAAGTGAAAAAATAATTATTTTCTTTTCTATCTGAATCCCCTTAATATTCCATGAATCAGTTATCCACATAGAGCTGGATTATTTTTGGTTACATTGATAAGGAGAAAGGGGGGAAATATGACAGTAGATACCTTAATTTGTAGGGAAATAGGCCTAAGTCTTATCCTGCAATTACCTTGTGCCTAATCACAAACCTACAAAACCCAGAAGAGATAGGGAATGTAAGTAGTAGAGATCTAACTTTATAAATACTGAGATGGTTAGTGGGCATGCAATCTCTAAGCATTGTATTTCTAATAGTTTGTAATCCCAAAGTTAAACAATATGGAGTATAGATAGGATAACTTCCTAGAAATTCAACTGCAAATCTTTAGCTCTTAGTGTGTTAGGTGAGGTAAGGTCTCTAGAGAGTATGCACTGGACATGATTATGGTGGGTCTCACATAAGGTGTAACTGGATATTTAAGTATGGCACAAAATATGTCACATCCCGTGTTGGACTGTGTGAAAGTAATTTGAGTAAAATCTTCTATTTCATTTTGTGGAGACATTTCTCCATGTATAAACAAGGTAAACAGTATAATATAACCACAGAGTTTCAAAATGAAATTAAACTAAGAAATAGGTACAGTTGTTAACATTTCACAACTGTCAGAATCTGGCAGATTATGCAAAGAATGACTGTAAACATTTCACATATATATATACCAGATAAATTACACATTTACCAACTATCTAATTCAAATTTCCAGTTAGTACTACTTATACTATAGAAACCAAGTTAATAGCATCAAGCAGAAAACATATGATGTAATGACAGTGGGTATAATTTTGGCAGCGACCCAGTTCATTTAGACAGGAACTGTTGTAGATCAGTAGCCTTTTAGTGTAAGAGGGTGACCTTCATGAACATAGAGTGTATGATTGTTCTGCAATATATTGTTGGGCCATGCCCATAAAACAGGAATAAAACATATAATTTTAATAAGATAGGCGTATCATATCTGTGTTTAGCATCCTCTTACAGTATGAAGACACTATGATATGAATATGTCAAGGGCTGTGAGTACATCTTGCCCATGATAATGTATCTTACGTATGAAAAAGGTTGAGAGCCACTGATAAACATATAATAATACTACAGCCAAGTAATTGTAGGAGAGGCAGTGCATTTAACCGTGGACTGCGTTGAGAGTAAAGGTATGAGAACTGACTTAGTTTAACATAAGTGAAATCAGTGGTAACAGTAGTATAAGCATATGTAAAAAAACTGAGAGGGTTAAGCCATGTTAAATATAATACAGCAGTAAAATGTAACATTCTGGATGTAGCCTGTAGAAGCTACAGAAAACTAGCAACAATCCACACAGTATGTACTTAGTTGTAGGGTTGCATACAGAGTAAGTATGAAGTCCTGTGTATAAGCATCAACAGTTTTGATTCTAGAGCCAGTAAAACAGCAGCAATAGTCCAAGGGTGCTGGATAAAAACAGAATCAATTATTATTTAGGATATTCCCTCACTAAAATCTCATTTGAGGGTTATTCATTACAGAAAAAAGTTTCATTCTGTAATCTCTGTTTTTAAAGCTGTAGCCGTTTAAGAGAGTGTTGCAGACTGGGTAGGGAGGTCAGAGTTGAAACTAAGTATTTTTGAGCCTACCCAGAACTGTAGAATTACAGAGGTCATAGTATGGAGCAGATCAGCAGTGCCCACAAGGAAAGAAGCACTTCGGACGACCAAAAATCTGCTGTTTTGCAGTGGTAAGCGTTAGAGTGAATATTTATGCATTGAATTCACTGATTATACAGTCAGAATGCAGTGATTCATGTTTCTGACATATGTAAGTAAGAAACAGTTATTAAATTCAGCATTTTGGTGTATTAGCTTCAGGAACAGTTTTAAATACGTTGAGAATGGTTGACTTAGCTTGTTTTACACTGGAGATTCTATATTTGGAGCCTTGGTGTTGAAAAGAAAGGGTATGTGGGTATTTCATCTGAAACTTGACTTGATGCTGTATCAGGTAAGCACAGAAGGGGGATAGTTTCTGCCTTTGTTGTTTAATTTGTAGTGGCAAGTCTTGATTAAAGAAGATTTGTATTCCATTCCAGGTAACTGATTTGTTTTTTTTTGTTTTTTTGCCAAAGCAAGTATTTTGCTAACATCATGGTAATTAAGAAGTTTGGCATAGACTAGTCATGGTCTGGTAGAATCCAAACGGGGGAGAAGAGCTCTGTGGGCTTACTCAATGACTATTTGTCTAGCTTTAGCTGTTTTATCAAGCAGTACTGCAAAAATGTTGAAAATTATATTTAATAAGTTAGTTTGATCTACCCTTTCCGGTAAACCCACTTAAGATAATGTTATTATGTCTGGATCTTGCTTCCAGGTCCGACATTTTTTGTTGTAGTTCCTGTATGTATTTTGCATTTGAAGAGAATTCTTTCTGTAGTGTTTCAATTTTAATTTCATTGCCCAGTAATTTAGCTTCTGTTTTTTCAACCCTGGTTATAATCTGGTTGATGGATTCTCCAAAGGTTTTTAACGGTTCCGAAAAGTTTGGACAGCTAGTTATAAAGACTGTAGTTCTATTTTAAGTTTCTCTAGGTTTGCAAGTTCAGTTTTGTTCTTACTGGGCATTTTGCTAGATTCTTGCTGTTTACCCATTCTGGGTCTTTTGGTTAAAGTATCTTTTTTTGGAGAAGCAATCAGTGAAAATTTAGTTTTAGAAGTTTGTGTGTCCATAGCCTCAGCATCAGACAGCATTTTTGTCTTCCTTGTGTTATTTTAGGCAGAATAATGTAGCAGTAGCAAACACATGGCAGAGAGCATGTAGAGCACATGTACAGAAGAGCCCACAGAATCCAAGGTAATCTGCTTATTTTCCAAGTATTACTTCGAATCTCAAGTAGTTGAATAGCTTGTATGCATAGATTAAGTTATCAGGTTGTTAATTTTGAGCTGAAAAAAAATGATTTCTCTACCTTAGAAGTTAGAGATTAATATTAGCTTTCAGAGAGCTTAGAAACAGCAGTGTCTATAGGATGGCGGCCATTTTAGTCTACTTGAACCAAATTTTTGATCAATTCATTTCATTTCCATTGTAAGTTAGTCAATTCTGGCCTAAACATTCTTTATATCAGCTGCAATGGCATCTACTTTCCTTTCACATTAACTTATATTTGTTATGTTGGTTTGCCATTTTCCCTGCTTCCTCATCTACTTCAACATATATCATAAGTAAATAATATGTTTCACTATTTTTGTATTTTCCTCTTGCTGTCCTACTCCTGTAACATACAGTGCAGTTTCCTGAGACCTTAATAAATTGCCTGTCTTCTTCGCTGTGCCCAGTTGCACACTTCCCTTATATCAATTTCTCTTCTCCCACCTCAACCTCCTTCCTTTCTAAGTTAAATGCTAATGTCAATAAGTCTTTAGTGCAGTACTTTATAGTCACTTTATAGGTGCATTTCTTTTAAATAATATTTTAGCTCACAGTTCATCACTGAGTTTTAAACCCTCTTCCATTCCATGCTTCTCTTCTCCTACTTGCATCCAAATTTTGCATACATTTCATACCTGCCTTCTTTGTTTGCAAACATCAACAGTTTTTACTTCAATTAAGCTCAATTCCACCCCTCGAATTCTCTCCTCATTCCTCTACTATTGTTCATTTATATGTTGTTCACACTTTGAGGTATTATTTCTTCATGTTGCTTCCATACACAGTTCTAAACCTTTTACCCAATATGAGCCAATTTTCTAAGCAGCTAATTTCTTCAGCATCTCCACAGTGACCTACATTTAATGTCAAATTTTAACTAAGGCACAGTAACTGCATATACCATGTCTAAATTGACTTAATCACACTTATGTCTGCATGATTACTGCAAACATGGAAAATATGCCACACTTTTCATACCCTTTAACAAACTCACCTTATCATCTCGAGCCCTGTATATCCAATATAGATGCTGACTGTTGCACTGTACATATGTAGCAAATAATTTAAGCTTTCAGATATTAACTGCTCCCCCATGCGCCACCTACAGTTCATAACATATTATGTTCAGTAGCACATTGTTAATTGAAATATAGTATATTAAAGCAAATACGTATATGTGTGTTTGTCTTACCCAAATGTACATAGTTTTACCTTCTAATATAAACTAATTTCAGAACCCCCCCACTGTCTTGACAATATCATGTTCCATTTATGTTTTATTAGCTTAAATATATCTATATTTATAAAACATCCATATTTTTTCACAAGCTTTTGTACTAATACTATATTAAGTTAAGATCGGTACATCACACATATCTGAAACCATTCAATGCTGGTGTTAGTGGGAATGGTAACATTGTTCATTCACAAAACATTCAGTCTACATAAAATAACATCATTTTTTTTCAACAGAGAAGTTAGAAAGAAGATGCAATGGGTAAGCCAAAAAGAAGCATCCAAACTGAATTTGGATAGATTAAAGACCATTATTGTAGGAAAAAAGAAGAAAAGGGCTGAAACTGATAACATGGCTCATTCTGTGGAAGTAGAAAGACAGCTAGATGAGAATTTTATGCTTGCAAATGAAGTAAGTGGTGAAAACAGTGACATTAATAAGACTACTGGTAATGAAGATCATCCCGTTGTAACAATTGATAGAGCTATCATAACATAATTAGAAGTGGGACATTCTCTAGATCTGGTCAGAAATTATATTCTAATAATTACAGATTCAATTATTACAAGAAATTATATTTAAATTTGCAGAGAGGTTAATGAACATCAAATAGTGTTATGTTTGTCAGGAGCAAAAATACAGGGTGTGAGCAGGACCTTAGAATGCCAAGGAACTATGGAGCTGTTTTTATTCATGTTGGTACAACTGATCTCATCTGCCAGCAATCTCTAATTGTTATTATGGAACTTACAGCCTCTTAGATAGCATAGGTTGTACAAGTTTTAGGATATATTTTTTCTCAAATCTCATGTAGAAAGGAGAGTCACCTTAGCATGCATGAAAATATTTTGGTAGTAAATACCTACAAGACAAAATGGCCTATTTTTAATGTTAAATTTGCTCTATTTGCATAACCATGATACTGATATTGTTTGGGAAACATGATTAAAGGATAATGACTGAAAAACAGTTGTGTCAGGGTAAAACATTTTTACTGTAACAGACATTCTAACAAAAAGTTATGTATAAACGTAAAACCAAAACAAAACTGTAGATAAAAATAGGCACAGGTATCCAGTAAATCGAGAAGACCAAACCAGAATGACTTAACGCTGGTTTATTTATAAAAAAATTGTTTAGCGTTTTCGCCACTAAAAACAAAGTAGTTTCATCAGAGAAACAGTTTAAAAAGGCGCCAAACCTTTTAAATAGTTGAATACAAAGTATCAAAATACGTCACTTCCTTACAATCACAAGGGTAATGAATAAATAAAACAAAACCAATTAATTTCAAAAACAAATGAGAAATATTGACCATTAATGCACATAATTCCCAATTTAAAAAATACATTAATGTTAAATTATGCTACTAAAAAAATCTTATTTATTTCGTGTCCCTTTAGTTAAAAAATTCCTATTAGTAATAAACAAGTCAAATGGTTTAATAAATATTAATATTGAAACCCAATAAATGCAATACCATCTTACATTAAAAAGTGTATATGTAAATACCAAATGACAAAGTTTAATTATTATTATTTATGGCAGTTGGGCTTAAAGATAATGCCCCCATATAAGTATTATTTTTACTGTGTAAAGATTAAAAAATATATGCATGTTTACCCGAATTTTACAAAATTTATCTCAAAAAGGACTTATATTTTAGGACTGATGAAATGTTACAGTTTTCATTTAGGCCTGGGGAGTTGAATGCATCTAATTTGAGCTGCCATTCAAGTTCCCGATTCTCCAAAAATAAGGAACAAGGGCCACCCCAAATATGTATAGGTGTATTGATAGAGGTTAACGATTGTTATGAAACCTCTGATTATTTAAGCAATAACTCATGACTAGGTGAAGGTAGTACTGGATTTATTCATGGTTGGTGGTGTTTTAACATGAGGGTGAAGTCAGAGTGATAAAACAAAGCCAATTGTGTATAAATCCAGATTACACACACATTCAGGAGTGGGTTATTGCTGCAATACAATGACATAATTTAAGAAAGAAATTGCTTAACTTTCTTAAATAACATTGTTGTATTTTAGCTCTGTAGTGTTCCTTCATGTTCTTCTGCCTTTCCTGGTGCACTGCTCATACGTGTGGTTCTTACATTTCTATGCTTGCACAATACATCAGTGCTCTTCAAGAGAAGCAAAGGAGAAAAGAGAATCTCTGTTGCTTTTTTCTTACCACTCTTAATGCAAGAAACCTGGACAAAGCTCATCACAATGGGGGGAACAAAGGTCCAAAAAGGGGGACAAAAGCTTAGAAAGTTACTGGAAAAAAAGGGTTTATGTTAGCATGCATTTTCTGAAGGATATGAAGCCTAAACCTCAACTGTCTGCCATTATTTGATCTTCCATCAAAACTGGCTTGCCAGAAAAGTACCTTTTTAATGAGGAAAATACGAGAACTGAGTCAAAAATGTACATATTCTGAAAAGATTTGGACAGCTGAGATGTATGGAAGCCTTCCAATATCTAAGGAGGGACAGTGCAAAAATAAAAGGAAAATCAGTTACATTTCTGTTTCTTTACTTTTATAGAAAATATACTGATTTTTCTTGTATTTTGCTCTGCAGCATATTCCAATAGAAATTTCTGACCTCTCAATGGTACCTTACTGGCTAGACATTTTTTAATGGCTGGACTTCTTTATGGGTATATACCTGATTTACAATGGGCACGTTGGTTGGGCTGTCCAATCAGAATCCATGTTTTTGAATGACAATGAGCAGTTACTGTAATATACATGCTAAATGATAACACCAATACCACAGAGTGTGTAACTGTGACATAAATATAACCCTGGAACAGATTACAATTGTTGAAGAATATAGACTACAAAAGTCAAGTCTTGATAACTTAAGGGAATTTGTACATTTCTTGCATGAAACAAAGGATAGAGAAATAAGACTAGATGGGAACTTCAATTTACCAGAAACTGACTAGAACAATATTGACTCTACACCATTAGTAAGGAAATTATTTGGAATGTATATTCATGAACAACAGTTACTGCAGACTGTAAGCAAACCTACAAGGGAATAAAACATATTGTAAATGATTGTTACTTCATGTCAATTTTTACCACCCTTGATGTGCAGTAATCATGGGTTTATAAAGGTTAAATTACTTCTAGAAAATTCTGTCAGCCTGAAATCTTAACCAATCCAGAACAGATTAATAACAGACTTTATGGAAGCAAAACAGTCATTATATAAAACTTATTGGAGTGAAGCATTCAAATGAAAGAATGCAGAAAGAATATGTCAAGTTTTGAGAGGGAAATTGAATGCAAAAGGAAAAAAAAATAACATCAGGATCTAGGCACATAGGGCCATGTGCATAAAACAGATCATAAAAGTGTATACATTGTTTACTAACATCTGGATTAAGTCCCATGTAGGATATTGACTAAATTAAAAGGTACGTAAGGTAGTCAAACAACCGAACAGTAGGACAGACACTGGGCCAGATTCATGAAGGCTTGCATGGAGTCTAAGAGTAGAGTAAGACTCCAGCAAGCCAACATGTCCGCTGAGCGATCCAGGAATAGCCGGCAGGGGCATGCAACTGAGCTCTCCAAACTAGTCCTACACGGACAGGGCTGGGATATGCAAATTACCTCAATTGCAGGTGAAAGCCATGCAAATGAGGTAAAATTGCGATCCAGGAAACCCGAACCTGTCCGAGTAGGAGTAGTGTTATTTGCAGAAATGTACTCAGTTGATAACTGAGTACGGTTCTGCAAATAGCAAAACGGAGCAGTGTCAGCTGGAAGAAAAGCATGCATTCACAGGAGGAAGCATGCCAATGGCCAAAGATATGGCCATTGGCAATGGGAAGTGATGCAAATTAAAAATAAAATAACTTTTTTTTTTAATCCCGATTTCCGGGGTTTAACCGTAGCACAGCGCCACGCAAATGCGCTGCACCCTTAAAAGCAGAAAATTAATAATTAAATTCCACAAATAGGATTTCATAGCTAAAATGAATTTACAATGCAAGGGAATGGCAGGCTGAAGACAACATGGCCACCGAGTAGAGGTTGCTAAGGGGGGAAGCTCAGTCTAAGAGATGTAACTAAGCATTAGTAGGCAATCCTATGCAAATGAGAGTTATGATAGTGAATCGCAAGTTCACATAGCAAATGAGCACAGTCAGTGGAGTGTAGGAATAGGATAAAGGGAGTAACAGAGTAGAAGATAGGTGACATCACGACGAGGGTATGTATGAAAGGAGTGCAACTCAATGCAGCAGTGACATGTGTCAGCTTACATTTACATAATAGTGAAAGAGATGTGTCAACAGGTAGGCCATGTAAAGTCAAGAAATTGAAGGTGTATGCTGTGGATAACACCAAAGTTTTTTGCTGAGTGTGCATGCGAGCGTGTGCGCGCCAGTAAACCCAAGACAGTGTGCATGCGTGTAAGCATGTGTGCACGCGTGTAGGCTTGAGTAAGCATATGTAAGGCTGTGTAAACAGTTGTAAGCATGTTTGCACTGATGTGCATGGGTTTTAACAGGAATAAGCAAGTTTTAGTCTGTATAAGCATGTGTGCCCGTTTGTGAGCTGGTGTGCGCGTGTTTGCGCTTGTTTGAGCGGCGTTGCCCCCTGAGGAAACAGAAAGGGAAAAGGAAGCACAACAAATAGTAGGAAGTTAACCAGGGAGTACTAGCAGAGCTAGCAGGTGAAAACAATCAGAATCAGTCAATTACACAGGCATTACACTAGCCCAGCCCAGCACTCAAAACTCAGCAAAAAACATTCCAGTATGTATTTCTCAGACACACTGCAACACTGCAGTAAGCTAATAGAAGTGAAAACTGAAAAAGCTTTACTGAGACAAAGAAATGTTAGGGGCTGCCATTGCTGTCATAAGGTGACATATGCAACATGCTGAGGGTGGTGACAATGCAAATGCTGCTGAGCAACCCACAGTGAGGAGACGGAGAAGAGTGTACAGGCCTAGGGTAACCTACCAGGGGCTACATGAGCTGGAGATAGTGTAGCACTATAGAGTGGACAGAGACCTCATGCAGCAAATTGTTGAGCTGTGCAGGCCATGCCTCATACACAGAACCAACAGAGTGGAACCCATCCCAGTGGAAACCAAGGTATGTGTTGGCCTAAGAATATTAAGACCAACTGGCGATATGATGGGGATTTCACATCTAGGGTACTGCACCAGTTCCTGAATGCCATGGCAGCACATGTCAGTGATCATGTATATTTCCCCAAATCCCGTGAGGTATTGGCCAGCAATATGCGTCTCTTCCAGCAAATAGCGGTAGTGGGTGCAATAGACTGCACGCACATTCGCATGAAAGCAACAGCCGGTGAGTGGGGTAGGGTCTACTATAACTACAAGGGTTACCCCTACATCAACTGCCAGGTCGTGTGTGATGCCCAGGGCATAATAATGAATGTGTGTGCTGGCTGCCCTGGAAGCTACCATGACTCCCATATCTTACATCTGACACAGCTGTACCAGACATTTGCCAATGGGGACATCCCTCATGGTCACATAGTGGGGGATGCTGGATATGCACTCGAGCCGTGGCTGATGACACCCATCAGAAATGCTCACACACCTGAACAGGAACGCCATAATGAGGCACACGCACAAACACAAAATGTAATCGAGCGTGTGTTTGGGCTGCTCAAGTCACGGTTCCGGTGCCTGGACACATCTGGTTGAGCCTTGCAGTACTCACCAACTACATGTACCCAAATAGTCATGGTATGTGCTATGCTACACAGTATGATCCTGCAAAAACAGCTGCAGCAGGAGCAGCATTGGGCCAGGCACAATAGCCACCCACCATTGCCAAGGCCATCACAGGCAGAGTGTGACTCGGAGGAGGAACAACCTGAGCCTGCCCCAGTAGGCAGAAGGAGGCATGCCCAGTATGCTTTGGCCTTGGCAAAGAGGCAACACATAGCATATACACTGGCTCAGTAGGAACCCTGGAAATTATACCTCTCTCCGACTCGCACATACAGTAAAAGCGATGCCTGACTTGACACTACCTGTTAAACATGTATAAGGAGTGTAAAATGTGCATCCAACATAGGCAGCCCTGCAGCACCACCTGAGGCATGATTGCTATGTGTTAAGAAATACAAAGCACTGCTAAACAGCTCTCACCACTATTTAGTATATGTAAACAAAATTGCACACACTAAATAGCACAACCACAGGCAATGTTCAGCAATATTGTGCACTGTCCAGCAATGTTGGGCAACATTGAGCAATGTTGTGCAAGTCTGGTCAAATGTGGGTATAGTTCATCAAAAGCAGGTTAACAAGTTCATATTTGCTTCACTTTTCTTGAAGCAGTCTGTTCTGGCATGTATGAAAATATGAAGCAGTGACAGTCCTCAAACCCAGGCTACAGTGCACTATAGTCAGAGTACAGAACCACTAAACCATGACAGTATGTCAATGGCCAGCTTGTATGAAAAAATGTTGATAAGTCAATGCTAAGTATCTCATGGAAACCTTGCAGGCATAGCATAATCCCTGTCGAGTTAAGACACAAAGGTGAGGCCTGCAGTAATAATAGAACCTGATATTCAACACACATATAGTATAAATGTTAATATTGGTAATGTTCACACACATCAACAAATGTAGGGACCTCAGACAGCAACATATTGCAAGGTCACACTGGGCATGCTCACACACTTAAAACTATGAGACAAATGTCAAGCAACAAAACACTGAAAGTCTGAACTGGGCATGCTCACACACTTAGGTTAAGTTTGAGTACAGCAGTGGGCCACACATATCCCTCAGTTGCAAGTGTCAACCCAGGAACCTCACACTATTCACCAATCCACCATGTGCACAAAGTGATATGACAACAGACACAATATAAAATAGGGAAATCCTGTCACAATCAAATATGTTATGCAGAAACCTAGGTTGTTCATAGGAAGTGGTAAAGCAAAGAAGAAACAAAACCTGCAATCAGTACCATCACTGAACAATGTGCATCCCGAACATTAGCATAGGTTCAGAGGTTGACACTAGGCTATCTGCCCTATGGTATGTAGAAGCCTAGCCACAGTGTGTTTGTATTCTGCGATCAAGCACGATCAGTAGACTGTGCCTGTCAATAGTAGGTCACACAAGATATCTCACATATGTTCATTTCATTCTGACTCTGTCTAGCAAGGGCCCATAGCATATCCCAGGGCTAAGCATACGATCACCCGTCCATCTGTGAAGATGTCACCTGTAGGTGGTCAGCATGGGTCTGTACATATGTGGTACTGTGATCACATTCGCTTGTGAGTGGAGCCTCTGTGATGATAATATGCCCCTCCAGCATGTCCTACTAACATCATTGCTCACGTACCTGTCCCTGGAGCATGTAGCTATAAGGGACTTTGACATCCTCATGTGGAGCTTGCCCATCAATGCTTTGATGGACATGGCATCAAACAAAAGGCACAGACTGCATCCAAGTAGGCAGTAAGCAACTGAGGAGAGTTGAAGTGACCATAGCCAAACTGTGCATACCATCTGTGTGACCCCCTAGATCCACTCACTTATGTAAATCTGTGTACATTCCAGTTGCTGCAGGTGTTGGGTAAGGTACATCTGAAATGGGCCATTGTATCCAAGCATGTGCCAGATAACTACAGGGTTAAAATGACCCCACCTGATCTGGATGTAAAACTGTATGGGATAAGGTTGCCTAAATAGAATGTGTGTCCAACAACATTGGTAATGTGAATGTCAAAGGCAAGAGTACTAAGTATTCATGTCCCCAAATCACAAACCACACACACTATACGTGATGTATCATCACCTATGTGGTAATGTGTGTGCACGATGTTACTACCAAAGGTGATGACTATGCATCTAAAGTAAGGTAGCTGTAGACCATGGCTCTGGCACCAGTCATCCATCTCTGTGAGACCCTTTCTGAGGATGCTTGTGCCAGCTGTGGAGTCGATTATGGCACACAGTTTGCTGTCATCTGCAAACATGGTCATCCATATTCCTCCTGTGTTAGCCAGTATGTATCAGAAATATATACAGAACAAGAGAGGTCCCAGGACTGAGCTCTGTGGGATGCCACGTGTAACTGGTGTATAGTCAGATATGGCACCTGCAATACTGACCATGTGTGTGCTATCCATGATCCAGTTAGCAATCCATCTTGTGACATATGTGTAGATATTGAATCCCGTGATCTCATGTGTAAAGGCCAAGTGGGGTATTGTGCAGAAGTGGTGTGCGAGCTCCAGGTAGGCTGTGTGGACAACCCTGTGTATGTCTATGGACCTGTTAACTGTTTAGAAACATCAAACATCTGTAAGAGGCAAGATATGCCCACAACAACACCAAATTGTGTAGGATCCAGTGTCTGTAGGTTCACAATGTCTATGTGTATGTATTCCATGATGTGTATACTCCATAGCATAGCAGACCAGGATAGTTAGGCATATATTGTGATAATGTCCAGGGTCCCTTGTGGCACCAGCACTGTGGAGCGGGTACACCGTAGCTGTACGCCATTCCATGGGTACACATCCTGTAGTAACTGTGATATTGAACAGTGACATAATCTGAGTGTGAAATTTGTCATGAATCTTGTGTATGCCACAGTCTGGGACACTGTCTGGTCCCACTGATGGTATGTGTTCTGCTATGGAGAGGGCAGCACACACATGTTCATCTGTGATGTCAGGGAGGCTACACCCTGTTGTGATGGACATGTGCACTGCAGGGGGTTGGTGGGGAAACATTCCCACTGAACCTGTTGTCCAGGATGTTCGCAATGTCAATGGGTTCACTGTATCATTTGCAACTAGGCAGTAACTCACAGCATATCTGTGAGTTCCCACACAGGTCCCTGACATAATTAAATAAGGCCTTGTGATTGTCCATAGCGTTTGTTGCAAGTGTCCGTTAGAAGTGAGCCTTAGATGAATCAACAAATGATCGTAGCTATACCATAGTACTGATCAGCGATGCCTTCCAGATTGTGATTGTGCTCTATAATGTAGTAGCCTCCTCCTGTCCCTGTATAGCTCAGTAATGGCCATGGTCCAGTAGACAGGTCCCCTGCCTTTGGAGGAGTGAGTCTTGTAGTTATTTGGGATAACATGATCCATGAATTCCAGTAGTTGTCCTTAGAATGTGCTTGTAAAGTATGAAGTTGTCTGAGCTGTAATTAACACTGTCCCAGGGTCATTGAGGGATACCACCTCAGTTTGTACAAGTGTGACGTTTGCTCATGAGAAGTATGTCACTGAGATCCCATAGGATGTGTGTGTGCTTATGGGATATGTATGTCTAATGAGATGAATGTATGTTTCGACCTTAACAATTACAGGTATACCTCTGTTGTGGAACATAGAGTCCGCATGTGGGTGATGATCAGGTACCACATGTTTAACCCCCTGTTGGTGTGGTGACCAGGTCTGCCCTAGCATTTGAGTGTAACAATCTTAGCAACTGTTGTGTGAGGGTGTCACTGCTTGAGTAGTATACCCATTCAATGTTTGTGTATTTGAAGTCACACGATATAATGGTGTTTGGTGAGACCTTCACATCTCCCAGTGTTCCCAGGAATAACGACTGTTGTGCCATGTTTGGGAGTGTGGTCTGTAACAGACTACAAACTGAAATGCAGTTTTGCCCACTCTCAGTTGCACATGTACGTTCCCCAATGCTTTGTGTACTACTAGCAACCTGGAGGTGTGTGTATAGGTTCATAGGTTCACAGGCTGGTACTGGGCTATCTGCCCAAAGGCATATATTAGCCCAGCTACGTTGTACGGTAGTAGTTCCCTATATCCTTATACTAGCAGCTAGTACCCTTGGCCCCTATCTAGTAGTGCTGTTTGTGTGATCCCCGGTGTGAACTTTCTGTTACCCATCCACTCATCAAGGTTCCTCTTGAAGAATGATAGTGAGAGGCTCTGTCTTATGTAGATCAGGACCCTGTTCCTTAGTAAGGGAAGTCTCTGCAAAAGGAATCTATCCCTCCAGCATGTTCTATTCATTGTTGTGTTGAGGTTTATATCCCTAGAGCATGTAGCTCGAGTCGATTTGGTTTTGCTAAGATGGAGCATGTTCTACAATTCTGGGTTGGACATGGCTCTGTACATTAGACAGAGATCGCCTCTGAGAAAGTGGTATGCAACAGAGAACAGTCTTAGCTTTTTCAATCGTGCTGCATAGGGCAACTGTTTGAGGCCAGTAATCCTCTTGGTTAGGTACCTTTGTGGTCTCTCCAACTGCTGGAGACATCTAGGCAGGTACATTCCAATTGGTGCATTGTACTCAATAATGGGTCTGATGAGGGAAGAGTAGAGAGGCACCATTACATCATTAGATCTTGATGCGAACCCTTTCATGATCAGATGGGTCACATAGAAGGATTTTCTAACCACTTTGGCAACATGGTTATCAAAGGAAAGCTGACTATCTACTTGGGTCCCTAGATCCCTTATTTCTTCTTCAGATTTCAGGGGATTACCCCCTATGTTGTAGTTTGCGGGTACTCTGTTTTTTTCCAAAGGGGATTACTATGCATTTTTTTGCATTTAGCTTGAGACCATGGCTTTGACACCATGCATCAGTCTCATTTAGGCCCTTCTGGAGGATCTCCTTGTCAGCCGGAGACTCTATTATAGCACCCAGTTTGCAGTCATCCACAAACTTAGTCAGCCACAGCCCTTCCATGCTTGCCTGTACTTCTGAGAAGTATATGCAAAACAGGAGGGGCCCCAGGACAGAGAGTATGAATGATGTATATGGATTCCCCCCTATTGTTGTTGTCCGGTCCGAGTCTTGTGTCTGAAAACCATGGTATGATGTAAAACCTGTTAGTGCTGCCATGCTTTTGTGAGCCTGAACCAGGTGTTTGTTACTGCACATATATTGACATATTCCATACTGATGTGAGTCCTGAGTGCATGCATTCTGAGTGTTAGACATCAGTTGTTGAACACCATCACTCTCCGTTTCCTGTACCCTGTAACGTCTATGGCTGTGGTTATGTCTTCTGACCCTCGCTTCAAACAGCCACTATGTGTGTGTCAAGAGCCTAAGGCAGTCCATGAAAGCCTAGGGGTGACAGGTGCATGGTGTCCATAGCGAATGTACATGGCATGTTGAGCATGTAATCCCAGGCTGACAGACACTGGATCCCCTGTGAATGACAACAATATGTTAGGCAACTGTTAAAAGTGATCATGTCATCTGTATACTGTGACATAGTACTTGGTGAGGGTAATATGCTACTCAAGGTCAGGGTCATACTGTCCTGGGCTATATGATCAGAGAGCCCCTCTATGTCTCTTGTCATGTAGTCCAGGGAGGAATGTCTTAGGGTCTACACACCAGAATGGTCAATTATGGAGCCATATTTGTACTTATAGTGGACTGACAACAGTGATTGTGTCATGTGGCATATCCTGGCACCCGACACACAGCACAAAGTGACCTTCACCTTGTTCATCCTGGTGAGTGGGATGTCAGTGTGACAGACAATTACATTCACCTAATACAAGTGTATGAAGTGTGTTGTGTAGGCCTAAGGGCAGTGACTGTGTGGCACAATGACTTTGTGAACTATGTGATGATATGTGTGTATGGTTGTGTGTTAGCAGTTGTTTGTGTGTCTGCTTTGGATGTCTCAGCTGCTTAGGCAGAGTATATTTAGATGCTCCAAGTATGTCATTGTGTGTCAATGTTTACAGTTTGCTGTTGTCATAGGTGCATGTGTGACTGTATTTGTGGTGTGTGTGGTTACCTTTGCCACCCGATAGACTGTGCCAGTCATGGCTTGGGAGAGCTCAGCCTCCTGTCTGTCTATATATTTGCACCTCTCACAGATATCTGAGTTTGTTGGTAGGAGGACAGTGTTACCTGTGTTCATAAGGCAGTTGTAACAATGTGTCAGAATTCTAATATGCACCAGCTGGACTGGAGAGTACACACAAAACCGACCTTTGGACATGCCAGGATATGATGATGATGACATACACTGTCGACTGATCACAAAGGATCAGTAGTGTGCCAAGTGGGTAAAAGAGTATAATAGGGTTTTAGTGTTCAGGTCTGTTGTTGCTGTGGAAAGATAATCTGCAAAGGAGTACAGACAGAAACATTACACCTCCTTCAGCTATGTCAGAAATATCAATGCACAGTCATATATGTCCTGAGTCAGGGTCAACTGTACCTGACTGACAATGTCAACATCCTGTCAGACAGGCCCATACATGCATACCCACCTCCCAGTGACAAAAGACCCTAACATCATACCAGGAGATATCACATGTAGAATGTGTAAACTGGTCCTCCCAATGCCAAATGAATCCCATCACGTGGATAACATTGTTTCCCCATATGTGTCATAAGTGAATGACAGGACAAACAGACAGTGCACCCAAATAGTCTGTTGAGCCTCACACTCTCTACAGGATCTTACACCACTGAATGTGTTACAGCAACATGTGGCACACCCCACAAGTGTTGGTGCACAACACACCATCGGAACTATATTCCTATAAGCCTACCAAGTCTGAAATGCTAGCCATGGAGTCCATCATGATTGCAGTCAGGAATAGAGATATTGTAAATCAGCAAACACACAACACAAATGTCTGTGGTATGTTAATGAGCACATCATGTTCCCCAAACCTGCTAGATATCTTGCAAGGCAGACACCCAGGACATACATCACTGACAGGTGCAACACAGGTCCCACATAGACATTGAATAGCCCTTTACCAACATCACAGACACATGTGGTTTCCACAAAACCTACAATCCGTGCAGGAATGTGTACTGTCATATGAAGGAATGGTAATATGTCCACAGATAGATCACACCAGGTATGAATTGTGTATTTCTGTTGAAGATGTTCACACCTGCTGACCCACAAGGTTCATTCGTGGGATTGCATAACACTAAGTGCACACACATTACCATGTCCAGTCTGATGATGTCAGCAACCTACAAACATAGCATGTGAATAGCAATCACACAGTAAAGCATATAGCGCGTCATGTTAATGCATATCTCACTAGTGTCATAACATAGGTAGGGATTTGAATCCTGCAATTGCTGTGTGTGTGTGTGTGTGTGTAGGGGGGAGTGTTTGTGTGTGATTTCCTTTGAGAGAAGTAGCCTTTTTGGAGACTGTGAAAACGCATTTTAAAAGAGACACATCTCTCTTTGGAAAGTCTGATGATGTCAGCATCCTACAAATATTCAAGGAGAACAGAAACCACCCAGTGATGCATATAGCGTGCCGTGTTAATGTGTATCTCTCCAGTATCATAACATAGTTAGGTAGGGATTTGAATCCTGTGAATGTGTGTGTGTGTGAGAGAGTGCCTTTGAGCCTAGTGGCCTTTTTGGAGACAGTGGAAATACATTAGGAGTGGTGAATACCTCTTTGCCAAGTGTGATGATGTCAGCATCCTACAAATTGAGCTTTGGAAATGAATGCTCCCAGTAAAGCAGATAGCATGTTGTGTTAATGCATATCTCACTAGTGTCATAACATAGTTAGGAAGGGGTTTGAGCCCTGCAAACACTGTGTGTGTGTGTGTGTGTGTGTGTGTGTGTGTGTGTGTGTGTGTGTGTGTGTGTGTGTGTGCCACAGGTGGTCAATGCAGTGTGGGTTTTACTTTTACTACTGTATGACATATGTTTCACACAGTATGTGCATTGCACACATTGGGTATCTGTGTGTCAGACAGATTTGTGTACATGTGACCTCAATCAGTACATAGGTGTGAAGCCTGCATACTGCATGAATACATTTGTAACCTTCGACAGATTGTGCCACTGCTTCTCAGATCATAAGCCACATATCTATGTCTGCGTCAAGACCGGCCAATGTAGTGATCCATGGCCAAGGACATCCCTGCCACACACACCCATGACAGGTACTATAGAGTACTGTGAGTGAGGGTAATTGCTGGGGTATATGTCAGACATGTTCATACACAACAACGACTGGCAATAATGGACAGTCATGATAGATGTGCACCAGTCCTGTGGATATGCATGCAGGTCCCTAATGGGTTATGTGAATCACCGAGGGACCCCACAATACCTATGGATATGTGGATACCAAGGGACAGATTACATAACACGTGCCTGTCTGTACACATTGGTACCCAACATACATGTTCAGCGCTACCACCTATGTGGTACTGTTGGGATAGTATGTATAGTAAATGTGGATGACTATGCCATAGATGGCGTACTGCTATACAGCATGTATTGGACAACAGGTATATGTCTGTATGATACCCTTGTGTAGGATATGCGTCACATCCGGGGAATGCAGTGTAGGCCAATGCATGCATTACCAGATGTGGATGGACATATCCCTAGCATGTTTGCATGTACTGAAGAGGGCTTTATGCCACACAGGTGTGGTCCCAGGAACGTGTGGCAGTCAATACCACTGGTTACTGTTATAGTATAGTACTGGAAGGATCCAACTGTTACTGAGTTCCCTTACAATTGTGAGTCATTTGTCAGGATATCATCTAATGATTGGTTATAGTCATGCTGTTGAGGTGGTGTACACTGCCAGACTGCAGATCATTGACAGATATCAACAGTATCACCCACAGCATAGTGCCAACCCATGTCATACACACGTGTACCCATGTTAGTACATATCTGTAGTAGAATGCATACTGGCAATCGAAAGATACCATGAAATGTTAACAATGTGTAGAACAGGGTATGCCGCACATCCCACATGCCCACTATGCACTCACATGCAGACAGTGCACACACACCATGTTCACAGATGTACACCTGCTAATTTGTAATGCACACATCACACACGTACTGTCCACTCATTAACACAGGCTGGCAACACTGTACACTTCAGCTAAGTGACACATGGGTGGACAATACATACTCAGACCTAATACTGGTGTAAAAAATGCTACAATGACTATCAGAGCTGTGATGCATAATGCCTGCTCAGATATACCTACAATGATATCAGTACACCTTCCTGTTGGCAACTCGCTACTATTGCTACACGGCCATGATGTCACCCTGTGCATCAGAACCATGTTAGCCTATTCCTGCATCAATGTGACAGATGACAGGAGGTGGCACAGGTATCATCATATGCACAGGGTGTGTTGTAGTTTTGCCAGAGCCCGACATTGACCCATCCAATCGGCATGTCTGTGTGTGTGTGTGTGTGTGTGTGTGTGTGTGTGTGTGTGTGTGTGTGTGTGTGTGTGTGTGTGTGTGTGTGTGTGTGTGTGTGTGTGTGTGTGTGTGTGTGTGTGAGGGGCAGAGGGGCAGCAGTACTGCATGGGCCAATGTTGATGTAATGTGTGTGTGTGTGTATGTGTGAGCCCTAGTTGTATGGTAAATGTGTGTGTGTCTGCATGCACACAACTCCACCATGTGGCTGCCATATAAGGGTGGTTGTGAGACAGACACAGACTGTACCTGCTAGGCCATACAGATCACTGTCTCTGGCCACGGACACTGTACCTGTGCCTAGCAGGGGTGCTGCGGGCAGTATTGGGTACCAACCCTGACTGGGTACTATCATCAGATGCAGAGGTATGATGACTGGACCCATGTCCCTCCTGGGACTGGCCAGCACCACATGCACATGGTCTAGTAGGACGGTCAATGGACAGGTCAGTCCCAGCATTGCTGGGGCTGGTACTGCCACTGCAGTAGCGGCTGTGATCTGTGGTCCGTCCATGATGAATACCAGCTGATGCTGTTGCTGGCATGCATCCGTGTCAGCCTCTCATCCTTCCTGCATGGTCCTGGCTCATGTCTAACACATTGTGCAGGACATGCAATGTCTCCCTCCAATGGCTATCAATGACCTCGGTGTAATTCCGGATGGCACCGGCAAGGTCATGGATGCTGTCATTGATAACAGTGTAATGGGCCCTCTGCACCCTTAGTCCCTGTCAGGTGTACTGTTCCATACGTGCCTGTGCCTGCATTACAGCCTGGAACTTACTGGAGGTTGTAATACCTCCGGGGACACATCTGCCAGGGGCAATATGACCAGTAGTGCTCCCCTGAGAACCCCTGGACATCTGCCTATGTGGTACCATTCTGGTAATCTGGCTATGGCTGCTGTGAGGGGATGCACGTGCCATAGGTACCACACTCTCCTGGTCAATGCTAACTGTATGCTGTCCCTCAGCTACAGCCATTGGTGATGAGGGATATATTGGCAGTATGAGTGTGCGCATAGAGGGGGTTGACCGCTGTGTACTGTCAATTGGTGGACCAACGACAGACCCTGTCAGACCTTCCTGTGCCACAATACATGTCTCTTCATCTCCATTATTAGTGGCAGTGACATCAGGTTCCCTGCTGCATTCAGCCATGCCTAACACAGCACCTGTGGAAGGAAGACAGGAAACGCACTTTACAATCTGTACATTATGTTAGCGCACACATGCGCACATGCACACATGAACACATGAACACATGCACACATGAACACATGCACACATGCACACATGTACACATGAACACATGCACACATGCACACATGAACACATGCACACATGCACACATGAACACATCCACACATGCACACATGATCACATGCACACATGAACACATGCACACATGCACACATGAACATGCGCACATGAACACATGCACACATGAACACATGCACACATGCTCAGAAATACATTGCTCACCACAACACATATACACACACACACACACACACACACACACACCAGCAATCCAACACATACACAATAGTGGGTGATGGTGGGTGACAGTATTACAAGGCAAACAGTCACCACACACGTGTCAGCAGGCAGACCATGGGTTGCTCAACACCATGCAGTGCAAGTGTAGACAGCCCTATCTAATGACATTATACATGGCTTTGATGCATGTGTATAGTTGTCCAGTGATAGGCTACACACTGGAACACAATGTGTACATGGACAAAACATTGCTGTGCAAGTATTATCTGCTCTGCAATGTCATGTGCACCATCACTCAATTGTATACATATCATGGCTGCATGTGTCATCTGTGTGACACATAGATTGCCATGTCTGATGACAGTGTCTGTGTCCATATCACGTAATAATGGGCACAGGTGTAGCAACTGCATGCAAAGTACAGACATGGGATGAGTGGTGCATGTAGACATGAAGGAATTCCAATGCACGACATGGACATTGAAAAGTGGTTATGGTGCATGTGGGACATATTGCAGATATGTTGTTGCCAGCCATGACATGGCATGCTACATGACTGCAACATTAAACACCACACATACCCAATGTGTGCCATGTGACCTATACACCCAATAGCATTCCAGGACATATATGTAATTCTTTGTACAGATGGTGACTGTTGTACAAAATGTGTATACTAGTATATGCAAGCACACACACAACATGCTATGCATGGTGTGTATAGGTGCATATGTTTGCACACACAGAACAATGAGGTGCACAGCAAAGACTGCTATGTGTAGTACTGTGGTCACTGTAACTGGACGGGGTGTAGTATCATGTGCCATCATCATCATCATCATGCATCTTGTGGTAACTCACAGCTACTACTGTGTGACAGACCATCGCCTAGCATGCTGTACCTGAACTGCAGTGCCATGGATATGTTTACTATTACACAGCCACTTTGTACATGGGTGTATGAGGTGCCCAGTAGGGAGCATTGCCTAACATGACTGATTTATGTGTTGAAGAGTGTTGCACAGCCCCATGATAGGCCTCTACCCCTGAGGTACATCATGTGTGTGTGGATGACGTGGGATACTGACATTTCACCTTACAGTGGGTGTGTGGTTATGCCATATGTAGCATGACTTTGTGTACTGCATGTGATAAATGTCTTATGTTGTGTACAGGTGTTGCAACTATGCCTATCCAATGTGCAGTACGGGGTTGCCACAACTGTGTGTCATGCTCTGTGTATTGCATGTCATTGAGGCAGCTCTGACATTACTGAGCTGTGCAACGTTTCACAGCAAACATGCACAGCATGCATTATGCATAGGTGTGTTACATGTACATATCCTACACCTCACCTATGACATGCATATTTCATTACCAACATTGCAGGTATAACACACTCACCAGCATGGATTGGCTAACCTGCCGTCACACCAGAAAGACCTATGAGAACATGAGAGGGTTCATCAGTGCCAACAACTGTGGCATTGCTACAGTGGGTAAGCTAAACTGCAGTAGAACAACAGTCAACAGTCACAGGTGTAGGGATATTATACAAACTATCCGTATTGCACAACAGTAGGCAACGGAACTGCTAAACACACAGTACACATCTCACGTACACATAATCTAACAATACAGTTAACTGTAGTCTACAGATAGGGCATATTACCTGCTTGCTCAAGGTGGATGTGCTGGGTGGCTCCGGCCTCCATTACAACACATGTCAGAGGTTGGTGTAGCTGTTGTCCAGGAGCCAACATGCTTAGGAGCAGCTCCTCTGCTCTGGTGAGGGGGGGATGAATGGCCACCCCACCACTTGTGGCAAGATGCTGTCTTTGGATATTAGACGCACGCCGCCAGACTTGTCTACTTAAATCACTGCAGTGATGGCGTACCTGCTCATATGTCTGGTTATGCATGCCTATGTCATTTACCCGACTAACAAGTTCCTGCCACAGTACAGTCCGCTCTTGCTAGTGCTGGTTGCTTCCGGAGAAGAGCATAGTGTACTGCTGCAAAAGGCTGTTGACTATCACCTCTTCCTATTTGCTGTGTAAGCTGGGTTGCGTTGGTGGGCCACCTGACTGAAAAAGATATGAACAATATGTGTGAGAGTGTCCTGTGGCACACTTTACACCTTTACCCACAGATATCACTTTACTGACATATATACCATCCTATTGTCTGTCAGTGGTTACACATGTTCAATAACACTTATTGGTTCTCAGGCCACAACTAACTAACACTGCCTGGCAGACTCTATATATCACACCACTATACAACAGTACCCGACACACTGTTTGTGACACATTGCACAACCTCAAGACAGGGGTGTATATCACACCAGTGCACGAACAAAGATGTCATCCATTGCAATGGATGTAAAGTACAGGTACAGTAGTACCAATCAAACACCCTAGTCATTGATGCCATAGCCCTGCCTAACAGATGTGTCCAGTTGTTACTATAGGTGGCATATTGCTGTAACAGACTATATATGTTGCTGGATACACACGTTAACCCTGTAACACACATATGATTGCAGCCATTGTACAGGCATAATCACACACACACATCAGGCAAACATACAACGCACCACCGTATGCCAGCACAGATAAGCATTACCTGTGTACCATATGGTGCTGTGTGCCACTACTTACACACCCTTATGCCTGCAGTCTGTCCTCTGTGCAGACTACAGGAAACACACATGACAGTGTTTCCAAGCAATGTGAACGCATACCATACTGTGCTGTTTAGCCCTACATCTTCAGGTAGTACTACAGTTCATATTGGTGATGGATTCACCAGTAGCACCACTCACTAAGCATACATGTATTGCTTTAGCCTACAATGAGACACCACATTCATCAACGGAGAACAACGTCACATAATATGCCATACTACTATGTCTGCCTAACAGTACATTACACGTCAGTTGCTGTCTTCACAGCTAGGATAGGCACTACCATGTCAGATACAACATCATACTAAGCTATCAAACATTTACAGACCTTGCACACATTCAGCGTTACACTTATTCAACCTCACATAGCAGCTATTGCATTAAGTACATGTGTAAGTGCATAGTGTCATAGGTAGGTAATATGCTATTGGCCCTAGGGCCTACGGCAGCCTAGCCATATGCTACCCTGGCCTTTGACACACATGTAGTTTGATTTCACTTGCCCCTGCCAACCTGAACCACATAGGTGTTTCCTGGGGTGTATTAACAATCTCCCACACAATCATCAGGGGTATTTATAACAACTGCTAAGGAGGAGCCTTGTTTGCTATTGCTATGTGGTCTATTCCGGTGCATGGCATATGTCTGAGATGGGAACCTATCCCTCCAGCATGTGCTGTTTAGTGAGCTGACAAGGTTTAGGTCCCTAGAGCATTTAACCCTTAGGGATTGTGATATGTTGCCATGGTGGTTGTCACCCAGCTATGGGTGTGACATACCTCTGTATGTCTGGCAGAGGTCACCTCTGTGGGGCCAGTATTCAATACAGTGTAGTTGTGGTTTTGTGAGTCAGTCTGCATAGGGCATCTGTTTGCGGACAGTATTACCCTTTGGGAGGTCTGTCTGTGGCCTGTTCACCTGGTGTAGTTGTCATGTGAAGTACATACCACACAGGGCATTGTGATGAGTAGAGGGGAACTCTACCCTATACTTCCATAGATGACACACCTGTTGTCATGACACATACAACACAGACAGATTACAGGTGTAGTGTGGCACTGTCTTCATCAAAGTGGAGGCTACTGTCCACCTGTGTCCCATGTTCCCGTATCACACCTTCACTGTTAGGTAGATCTCTGCCTATGTGTTAGTTAATGGGTACACTGTTTTGGGAAGGTGGAATGGCACTGCAGTATCAACACTTGTCTACAGTCCATGCCTTGTTCACCACACACCTGTTGCAGTACATATGACCCTGTGTCTCTCTGTCTCTCTCTCTCACTCTATATGTATATATATATATATATATATATATATATATATATATATATATATATATATATATATATATATATATATATATTATATATATATGCATATCTATACACATACATGTACACATCCATTGCTGTACACATGGATGTACATATAGGCACATGTACAGTCCACCTTTCATGGTGGGGATCTCACTTATGTGACCGTTGTGGGATGTACAGGTATGTGATTACATTGCACAGTGTTGTGCAGAATGCATGTGGGTGTCCTCAGCCCTTGTAGCATTAGCAGGCCTCACTGTCTGTAATGCATCAGATCTGACAAATCTGTCCCACAGCATTTAACCACCACATGACATATATCAACACTACCATAGCTGGCCTTAGGCATAGGCCTACTGGGCGGCCACCTAGGACGCTGCTCTAGCAGGGGTGCTTTTCCACTATTTATGTGGACACAAGGATAGGGGAACCAGGAAGTGTGGTAGGGGGCACCGTGGGGCCCTTTTGCCTAGGGCAACAGTTGACCTAAGGACACTCCTGCACACTGCATGCTGTCTTCTAGGCCACACACTATGACCTACATGGATATATGCACATATCAACATTCACTGACAGATAGCTGTCCACCTTTCACTAACAGTTGCAGTATGTCCCTTGCCCTATGCACATGTGCAGATACAGATAGATACATACTGCTGCCACACATGGATGATTTGCAGTGTGTAGAGTACTCTTCGGGAACATCTACAACATGCCAACACATACATTTGAGTTACATACCTTACCTTTGTATTCCCCTGCTCCATGTGTTACGGTTTTGTATTTTTTTTTTATTGCTGGTTTGTTTTGGGTTTTTGCCCTCTATTTAACCTTTGGTCTCTGTTTCTCCCTCTCTTCTGTCTCTGTCTCAGTCTGTGTCCATATCTCTCTCTCTCTCACTCTCTATCTCACAACACCTGCAATGATATAATTGCATGTGTGGACTGCAGGTACAGCCTGCTTTTCTAGGTATCTGCACTTCTGCATGTGACAGCCTCTGCACCAATTGCTGCCCATCATTCAGTAATTGCATGCAGCCTGCTGTTTGGTGATTGCATTACTCACTGTGATTGCAGCCCACTGCTATAAAATGCTAGGTTAGGTAGGCATAGCCCTTTCAGATTTCAAAGGTGGGGCCCATTCTTGTTTGCTCTGGACACTGTTGTGTCAGTCTGAAGGTTGGTATATGTCTCTTATCTGATGCTAGGGTTGAAACCAGTTATATGCATGTTGTACTCATGCCTGCATGTTGCTGCTTCCAGTACACACACCTCAGTGTAGACATGTACGCACTCCTCCAAATATTAACACAGGATACATGGGAGTATGCACTTTTTTCTCACATACACAATTAACTGCCATACAAATGTGGTTTTTGCACTGTATTCCTGTGGCCAGTATTTATCCTGGTCTGATACTGTGTGTTGTTTGTAAGGTGCTACTGTAACATTATTCCCTGCTAGGATGGCTGGTTCTCCTTTCACAGTCATGTCATGCAATTCCACAACCACTGCTGGTAAAGACCCACAGAAAAGGGTTTGTGTTATACTATTCCTAATTTCCATTTACGTTCCCTCATTGTAATGCATGATATATTTATTTCAGAACCAAGTTATTTGTATATCTGCTGTGACTTAGTGGTAATTCATGCAGTCTATTCTGTCAATGGTCTGGGGTTTGACTCTGGCAGAGGTTTTTTCTTTTGCTGCTCAGCAGAACAAGGGCCCTGCCATAGAGTGACAAAGTCACTTTTAAGCAGTAGTAAGTGGGTTTGCATGGGTTTGCACGATACTTAGCGATGCTTAGCTAAGTGCACACATGCATACACTCGCTTAATCCCGCTTACTACTGCTTAAAAGTGCTTACTCCCGCTAACCCCCGTGCTAATTTCTTTGAAAGAAAAGAAAATGGGGAGATAGGAAAGTGGTGAAAAAGGGGGCACAGAGAGGGAAAGACAGTAGGAAAACAAGCTCGACAAGTGCAAGATGAGTGTAGGGAAGGTCCATAGCTGCCCATTTCTTTACCAGCAACAGCTGTGCATATATTGAAAATTTAGAGTGAAATTTGAAACCTTCCACCCCTGAGAGAGGGGTGAGGACAACATAGTTTGTTGTACTGTCAAGTAGAATTATCAGTGTACATGTCCAATGGACATCTGTGCGAAATGGGAAGTTATGTATGGGGCGTAATTTTTTTTCGGGTACAGATTGCCCTTTTTGTTTTTTTCAGGGGAGAGTGAAAAGTGAGGTAGAGGAAATAGGTATATTTGGGGATGTAGGTTGGGTAGATAAACAGACAAGGCAAACAAGATGCATACAGGGGTGGAGTATGACACATGGGGTGGGTAAACACAATTGACGGGGATGGATGTTTGGAAATCACAAGCCCATGAGCCCACAGATGGTAACAGTGGGACTGAAATCCCCACCTATGGGCAGTCACCATTGGACCTTCACAGATGTGCTGGGAGCTGCGTAGGAGGGGCAGGCTCACCCGTGAGTCTCGCCACTCTCACCTCGTGCTGGCATAGGGGATCAGCGACTAAACACTGGATCTCCCTACACACCACAACCCGGACCCTTCGGAAGTTGACAGGAGGCCATTCTCTGCCCATGCTTGCAGGGGGGTGAGCCCCATCCCCTGCAGCACTTCCACCCGAAGGTGGCACAGGACCTATGGAGGAGGGTGGCCCAGGCTGGGCACCAGACCTGCTGGTGCCAGGTGCAACTGCCAGCTGAGGTGGGACAGGTGGGTCCGCTGGGACCGGCCTTCCTATACGTTCTGTGATTAGGTGTGTTTAATTACAACATAGACAACAGCATTCCAAGTTAGTTGTAACAGCATGCAGTAATATTCCCATTAACCCAACATACCAGGGTTACAACAGTTGAACAGTAAGCATAACACATGCATGTATTGAACGACAGTGGACATTCCAACAGCATGCAGGGATGATTGGTGGCAACAGGCCACCAATATTGTGGTGTTTTAACAGGGGACATGCATCCAAGTAAGTGCAGATTTTATATAACAATAGGACATATGTCCCAACAAATGTTATGAGATTAGACATACCCATTGAAGTGTGGAATTGCATTGTTTATGCACATGGAGTAGAGTGTAAAAAGAAACCTCCATTAACATCTTATTAGTACTTTAACTGTACACTACATTCCTATTGACCGCAGGTGTATATCCCCTACATGTATTCTTACACTAGGCAACATGCATTTGATTGCATTATGGGTTTTGCTACTTCATGATATACCTGGCCTATATCTTACATGGTAACTGTCCAGGATGCAGATGTTACTGCTACATACTTGTATTAAATTGACTTGTTTATGTATCTGCACATCTGGATGTGTGCACATGGCTTTTTCACTTGTTTTCTACACAACCCTACATTTCAGGTAACACTCTAATATTTCTGGGGAACACCTTGACAGGCTACTCATGTCCCAGATTTACCTATGCATGTCAGCCATTTCACAACTGTTTAGGACTGTTGCATACTTCACAGCTACTGACACTTCCTTCATCCACTTTATATGGGACTGCACTACTGGGGGTTGTCTGCACTTATTCAACAGAGTAACATTTCTTCACTGCAAGGGTACAACAACATTTCTGAGTAACTGGCACATACACACTGCAAGTATTATACCTTTCTTATTTACATTAACACTCTTTTCTACAGGCTCTCTCCTGTATTTGACATTACACTGCATACAGTAGACCTATTTAGGAAATGTTAATACCTTTATTGATAGGTTACAAGACTGTTTTACAGGCGCACTCACATTTTATCTATGACAGTGCATGCAGAGATAGTATTCCAGACATGTTTTTGCTTTATTCATGGGTTACTACACTCTATTCTTGCCTATCTGAATTATGATATGTAACAGTACATGCAGATGATTTATTCAGGGAATGAATGTTTTATACTTCACAGCTACTGCCACTTCCTTCATCCACTTCCTATGGGACTGCACAACTGTGGGTTGACAGCACCTAATACAACAGTACTATTTATTATTGCAAGGGTGCAACAACATTTCAAAGTAAGTGACACAGACACACTCCAAGTTTTATACCTTTATTAATTACATTGAACACTCTTTAATGCCGGCTCTCTCCTTTACTTATTATTACAGTGCATACGGAAGACATATTCAGGACGTATTATACATTTCTTGATAAGTTACAACACTCTTTTTCAGACCTGCTCACTTATATGGTATAACAATACATGCAGGGATAGTATTCCAGAATTATTTTAGCTTGATTGATGGGTTAGTACACTTAATTTTTGGCTCACTGACATTTGTTATATAACAGTACATGCAGAGGATTTAATCAGGACATTTTGTTGCTGTATTATTGGGCTTAAACACTTTTCTCATGCTCACTCACATATATCATATAACAATACATGCAGAATATTTACTAACCTGCCTGGTGGCACAGCCTTAGCAGCCTATCCGCATAGGCTTGGTGATTCATAGTGCGAGCACCTGCAGCTGTGGAGTAAATAAATAGATATTGAGACATACCTATCCATTATTTAGACTATATTAGCTTATCTTACATACTGCATTCTATGGCTACCTACTTAGTAGTGGGGCATCCCGCATTTGACGGGCCTCCTGGATTCACTGGTTCAGAAGGTCCTGCTTCCGCCTCTTCAGGTCTGCATGGTGGTGACGGACCTGCTCAACAGTCCGAGGGACGCCTGTGGCACTGGAGAGTTCATGAGCCAACCGGTTCCAAGCCTCCGCCTTATACTCTGTTCCTTGGAACTGGCCCTGCAGGAGTCGAGTCTCATGCTGATGGACTAGGAGCCAAACCATATATCTTGACTCCTCGATGCCCCAGCGTTGCACTCGTACCCTCTCCAGCACCAGACATTCTAACTGCAGATGGGAGTTACAATCAGTTATGGCGAGTATTCTCACCTATGCGGCTTAAATATGCCACATTTCCCGCACTTTTCTGTTATTGGCCATTTTTGAATATTCTCGGCTGACTGCAGACATGCTTAGCAATGGTTAATCAAACATTTATTACTATATATATGTTAATAGTGGATGTTTATCCTGAGCTGTCGTGCCTTAGTGGTTCAGTACTTTGATTATGGTGCAGTGTCCTGGGTTCAAACCTTATCATTGCATTTTATTTTACTACTGTCCAGACAAGTTAGGGGGCATGGCTGTGTTTAAGCAACTTTGCTCTACGTTGCTCCACGTTGCCCGACGGTGCACTGTTTGGCACTGTGCGCACCTCCGCGCAAACCGATTGCACTGGGTAAAGTGCTATTTAGCTTTGGGCAACTATTTTGCGCTGGGTAAAGCGCAATTTAGCTATGGGCAACTACATTGCACTGAGTAAAGCGCAAGTTAGTTATGGGCAACTATATTGCGCTGGGTGGAGCGCTGCTTAACTGCGGGCAATTTTATATTGGGATCCTTTAAAATATTTATTTTATTCACTAATACATTGGCCATTTCACTGGTTTTAGTTATGTTTAAACATATATGGTGGGTATTATTCCATATACTGATTTAAAAAATAAATACGAAAGAGAGAGGTGGGACTCGAACAGTGAATGCCTCTTCTTTGTGTGAACGCTCTACCATTACGCTATTGCTATTTGGTGTGATTTGCATAAACATTCTTTCTTATGCTCTTCCATGTGAGAATTGCTAACTGTAGCTATGCAATGGGCACACCCGCACACAAACACGCAAATACGGGCAGCTATTTTGGGTATTTAAAAAAAAAATATGGTTATGCGTTTTAGATGTGTGATGGGGGTGCAGGGACATTTGAGCAGACTCGCTCTTGTTTATTTCCTTTTATTTTAAACACTTGCAGGGTCGTGGGCATTTAGATTGCTTGGCAGTCGGACACGCCCCCTGCTTTCTTACACGGTCCATGTAGGACTTACGGTTGGGTCAGCGTGCCCTCATGCATATTCATGGCACACTGATGTCATACCATTCAACTGCAGCCTCCGAGTAAGACTTATTAAGTCTTACACGGAGGATTTGTGAATCCGGGGGAGAGACAGTGAGTGCAATAGGCAAGAGTTGATGAGTGTTTATGAAATGAATGATCTTTCTTTTATTCATATCTGTAACTAGTACTTCAAATATCTACATTTCCTGGTATACTTGTACATGTGCATGTGTATCTGCCTGTCTGTCTGTGTCAGCATGTGTGTGTATTTGTATGTGCAGTCTGAAACATAAAATATACTTTCATTTGTTTCTTCTATGTCTGCTTTATTCACTAGATTTCCATTTATCTAATATGAGACACTATGTTTAAATAAAGTTTAATGCATGCTAGTTTCTTATTTGTCTATTTATTTTAACTATGTAAAACTCATTACAAAAATAGGTTTTTAGCTTTCCTTGGAGAAATGGAAGTCTTACTCTGGCTTAGCGATGCCTTCAATTTAGTTGACAACTGCATGAATTGCACGGAGATTTGCAATTGATAATTCAGTCTGAGGTTCGTCTGCATCGCCTTACCATGTATCCCACACTGTCATCAGTATTTATGTTATACAACAAATTAATCTCAGAAATATTGCCAAATAAAATAGTAATAAACACTTTAAGGCTAAATGCTAAACTTAGGGTCAGATGTGAGATGCACCTTTAAAATGTTATTTACTTTAAAGTAACACTTAATTTCAGAGAACTGTACTTACCAGCATTCCTGAGTTTTTTGTTTTGTAACACAGACAGCACCACTAGTATGTTCCCAAAGATGTCCATGGTGGTTGTGAAGATCATCACAGTGGTCAGTAATATTGTTACACCTTCAGAGATCTCATAAGCTGGAAAAGCAGTGTGATTACCAGCACAGGATCTGCTACCATCATTACGTTTATTATTAACTAATATATTCATGGAATTGATTTAAGGAAATATTATTAAATAGAAAATAACAATACCCTTCTGATCAATTCAGTCTGGGAAGTTCTGTAAATCATACTGCAGGTAAGGTGTTTACTGATTTATATTTCAGTATGTGTTACTATGGTACAGTTATTGTTTTTATTCAATAATTGTTTCAGAAAGGATTTGTTTCTTCTCTCAGAGAACTGGTAGTGAATTCTGAACCCATTTGATCATCTGAAGTGCTCAAACTTGCTGTGCCTTTTAAATAATCACGGATGGCCCTTCTTTCCACCTTTAATTGCTCTGAAGTGTGTATGCTCAAAACACAGATGGTTAACCATTACCTGATTCCAATTACCTCAGTTATATCATGGTTCAGTGATTTCAGATATTCATTATTTATAACAGCATTACTTTTGTTTTTATTTCAAAACTGTGTTTTATGTATATCCTATGGGGAAGAGCAAACTAAAATTAATAACTTGTTAGATGTATTTTCTGACTGCATCAAGACTGCTTCCTTAAATGAAATATAATGTCAATTATTAACTTTTAATAAAAGTAATCAGAGTCCTTAGAAGATGAAATTGAAGTACCTTATTTTATTTGTAAAGAGCCTATAAAGTAATACTGGACTTTGCTTCCTAAGCAATAATTTGTTAAAACATTAGAGATATATTGCAGTTGCAGTACTATATCAGGTCAGGTATAACACAGGAAAAGTCGCAGTACTATGCTGGTTCTTTGGCATGGTGATATAGGCCCTGATTTCAATCCAGACGATCCAAGTTTGATAAATGGCCAGCAATGGCAGGAACCAGCCAGGGAAGAGGGAAATACGATTTAGACCAATGCTGGCTCACCAATCTAACAGAGATGGTGCTTGTTTTATCCAACTAAAGGACCATTCTCAGTAAATGGTCAAGATATGTACTCTATGGGACAGGCATGTGTGAAAGAGACCAGAGCTAAGCAGGGCAGAATGCCTAGTTAAAGACAGTGGGCATGCACAATGGACATTAGCAATAGAACTCAGAGGAACTGGCATTGTATTAGGCCAGCAGTCAAGAGATATTGCCGAACCACCCAAAACCTTTCAGCATTTTGCAGAATGATATCTGAAGTCCCTGGTCTTTGCTCACTTCTCTCAATCTTCTGGTACAGTGTCAGAAGTAAGATAGATGAAATTTATGGCTAACTAAGAAATATAATTTAGACTTTTACTAATATGAAAGAAATGCCAAATTAGCCAATTGGCACTTCTGTGGTGTCTCTGGACCTGAGGGTGGTACAGATGTCTATAATTTGTTGAATGTTGAACATCAGAGCAGATCCACAGCTCAAGATAGTAGACTGGAAGGAAATAAATGGTGCATTTCACTCACTGGAACATTCAACAGATGGGCAGGACCTCTGTTGAATAAGGAAAGCTATATCACTGAAGAGATTCATCATAGCAAAGGCCTCAGCAACATGTGGGCATTTGAAAATATGTCTGCTTAATTTTTGACAGCATAAGTTGGGAATGTATTTATTTGTCAGTTGGTTGTCTGGTTGATTGTTTTAGTTATTTAATTATTTATTAAAACATTACAGAAAGTTGGAGGGAGGAAGTTGGTTTCAAGATATCACTACACTGTAAAAGAAGCTTTACTTTAGGATTTAGGCTAGTCTGGGGAGCCTGGACAAGGTGAGGTGAACTAGAGGATTTAGGCAAGTGTGCCATCCTATCAGTTTTATTTCTGAGAAGAATAGTGCCCTGCCTAAAAGATTAAAATGAGTTTTGATGAATATGAATGTTTTGGAATTAAGGGGAGTAACAGTTGTTTTGTAGACATCTGTATGGTAAAAATTTGATATAGTGTGCAAGCTGATGAAAATATTGCAAATATTTATTAAGTCTAGAGATAGGTTGATGTTACAATTTTTCCAAGCAAGATAGTGGTAGTTAAGTTGAGAGGGGGATTTCAAAAAAGAATAGCTTACTATTGTCACATGGGGGGACACATTTAAGGGACATAGGAGTTAAGAACAGTATAAACAGTCTACCAGAGAAATGGATAAAGTGAAGATAAGGTAAGTAACTTACTCAATGTGCGGTCATAGAAAGTAAATAAATTAAAAGATTAAGCAGAGGTGTTTAAAACACTGGTTTTATGACACTTTGCATACATGGGAAGGCATGTAGGGATAAATAAATAAATTATTACATGAGAGCCAGAGGAAATGCAATATGTTATTGCGGAAGGAAGTATTTACATGGTCAAAATGCTGATAGCTAAGAAAGAATGAGGGTGGGTGCACTTATAATTTAGAAGATATTGCAGACATCAAGTTATTACAACGGTGCAGAGGTTGTGAGAATGACAATATCAGAGAGGCTAAGTGAGAAGCAAGAGAAATAGGAGATCAGTAGGAAGTGATTAATGGAGTGAGAAAATGTGTTAGGTAAATTCTCAGTTAGAAGAGAGTTGGGATCGAGATGTGGGAATTACTGTTACACAGTTTAGGGCTAAAAAGAAGATCTGTGATTTGGAGAAGAAAGTTTGAAATTGGTGTCAACTTGGCTAATGAAAGTGGGAGATTTTGGAGGAAGGGTGATGTAATTGAAACTTTCAGACTTAAAAGATTTGAAGGAATGATTGATGAATTTAGAATAGAAGAGATAGATTTACTTTTTTATGGGGGGTTAAGAAAAATAAATAAACTTGCCTTAACAGCAGCAGCAAATTGTGGAAGAGAACAGGAAGTCAAATTATAGAGGAGAAGGTTTAGATGTGACTACAGTCTAGTATATAAAGGTAAAATAAGAGCAAACAAATGACCAAGAATGCATAAAGATCTGAGCTGGATGAAAGAACAAAGTAACCATAATAAAACCAACAGGATGACCACGGCTAAAAGCATTAAGTTTAATAAAAGGTTATTAAACTTGATGCTTTTAGCTGTGGTCATCCTGCTGGTTTTGTTCTAGTTATAAAGATAAAACAGGAATGATTTTAGATCCTCCTGGAGACCAGAAGTAGAAGAAATAATGAGTCACTCAGGAAAGACATGGATTAAAGAAAGTAAGATATGAAAAGCATATGTTTTTCTGGAAGATATTTAAGATTTAGCCAGAAAAAAAAAGTTTATATGGGGGGTGCAGAAACATGATACACAATACCAGTATGTGTAAAAAAGAAGGAGAAATATTGCACTTAATTAAGGTGAGGGCAGGGAGAGAGATAAGTCAGTTTAATATATGATGGGAGCATAGAGAAGACCAGAACATGTGGGATAATGTCCTTGAAAACTGAATGATAGTCTAGTGTGAAGGAAAGGACTTGTGCCTTTTGTTTATCTAGTAAAGATACTGCAGGTAATAGGTCATCATGGGAGGAGCACAGCAAGAATCAAATGTTGCATATTACAGGAACGGAAATGTCGGACCTTAGAAATATGGGGGATTAAATACATGGCAAATTTTGGGTAGACAGGTAACTTGAAACAGATGGCAAGTAAATGGAAGTTTAATGCAGAAGGTGGGGGAGGTGTTCATGAGAGGTCAAAATATAATAACAGTTTTGGAGAGTTATAGAGGAACATAAGGAATTATTACATGAGTGGGCTGTGTGGAATTTCATGTAAAGAGGATGGACTGTAAAAGGGGAAGATTAGAACTGTTAGATGGTACAAAAAGCTATAACACTACAAATAAATGTTTTATTAAAATATGCTAGATCTTTAAATGACAATGCAATTTCTAATACAATGACTCTGATACAGCTATAAAGAACAGCAAACATTTTTCTATTCACAAATCCATCCCGAGATTGATTAACACATATTTTAATCAACTTTTTAACTTTACTTAAAAGTTCCATTAATAAAGGAAGAACATCCTAATGGTCTAATGGGGAACAATGTCATCCTTAATTCATGAACATTCTGTTGTAACAATAAGCAGGTATATACTGGCTAACTCTCCTATGTACCTAGTCCTGTAGGACACTACTCGAATATTAATAAACAATATAAGGGCTAAATAAATTGATTCAGTAGATTTTTTTTTTTGCCTTCTTCACAGACCTGCTTTTGTAACTTCAGTAATAATACAAAAACAAAAACAGTTTGGCTCTGTAACACAGAAAAATGGAGCCCTAACTTTGTCTCAGTTGATTAGTGGTCTTGGCACTGGAAAACCCTGATATAGAGGGTAAGGCATGAATAAGTGCAGCCTGCTCATCTTCCCAGTGGAGGAAGCTAGGTGCAAATTATTGGTGAGTACTCAGGAAGGGGAAATTTCTCCAGCAGAGATCAAAGAAAACACCTCGTGTATTTGTGGAAAGAGGTCAGGACTGCTTACAGACACCACAACATGAGGAAGAAAGGAATGAGTTATGGCTATTTAATTGCATCTTCCTTTTCTCAAGAGCAAGAGGTGTGTACTAGATTGAAATAAAGAAAAAATAGTGAAGCAATATTACATTACATGGCTGCCTAAATGATGGCCTCTCCCTGCCAGCACTTGCTGAAGATGGGGTGATGGGGTGTGAGTATTGACTGATTGCTTAAGAGCCAGCTGATCATTAGCAGCAGGGGGGTCTGCCAAAAATAAACAAACAAACAAACAAAAAAAACACACACATATATATATATATATATATATATATATATATGTGTGTGTGTGTGTGTGTGTGTGTGTGTGTGTGTGTGTGTGCATGTGTTTATTAAAAAGAGTTACATGCCCATGCTGTTCTTGTATAAAACAGAAGTTATTTATTATACAACTGATGATTACCACCACATTTTAAATAAAATGTATAAATACCTCAATACTAAGCAAAGAACTGGTTTTGAGTCTTGTGATTGCTCTTTCAATATGCCTTATAGAAGGTAATAAGATGATATTTACATATAGTCATGGTCTCAGTTTTTAATTGGGAAATGCCTGTTTCTAAAAAAGTTGATACTGATAAAATCTTAGATTCTGTAATGTATTGCGATTACTCTCAAATAGCAAAAATAATCACATTTGATAATATTCCACTTCTAGTGTGTATAAATGGCAGTTTACATTTTAAAAGTGGTTTAGTTGAATGAGAATTATATGCCTCTATCTGTGGAAGGTATGGGAGATTAACATCAAAAAAGTATGGCTGAAAGTAGTAATTGTTACTTTGCAGCTGTAAACAAGAAATTTTGTAATAGAAAGTGAAAGACAAAGTAAAAAATAAAAATGTAAATTAACAGCTGAAATATTTTTATAACTTCATTAATGACTTCATTGTGAAGTATTCACCTTATGCTAAGGGTAAACATAAAATGAAGAAGAAACAAAAATGGTAAATAAAAAGTTGAAAAGACTCGTGATGTAGGAAGAATCATTTGTTGAAGTAGTATAAAATATTTTAACATTTATAATAAATTATTACTGGAAAGAGAAATTATTCCTGTGGAGAAGAATAAGAAAAGGAAAAATAGTTTTAATCTTAAATTGGGCAAATTTACTAGTAACACCAAAAAAAAAATATTTAAGCAACTTATGGATTATGAGAAGGATGGTAGGCAAGTACTAGCCTTAAGATGAAGGACAATATTATAACAGATCAAAATATACTGGAAGCAATTAGCAACCCAGTGCCAGAGGCGTTGGCTGATGCAGACTGAAGCAAGCATGTCCTCACCATCTCCTCCTCCACCTACGCACCATGCAAAGGATTACACAAAAGAAAATTATTACTCATATAGAGTGGTAACAGAATTAGTTTGTCACCATATATTGACAACAGCATTACAGTTGTGGTGTCTTCTGGCACAGAAATCATAATCACCATGCTGCTGGGACAGCCAGACTCACATTCTGCAGAATTCAACCATGTTACACTCCTGCTCCTTTGTTGTTATAAAATAAAATGTGCACTAATATGTATGTATATAAAACAGGTAATATACAAAAAACAACAGAACTGGGAAAATATTATAGTGTATTTATGGCTGTCTGTCCCTAATCTCTGCCTCCTGCTATTGGAAAAGGCTAAGTTGGAGTTTGTCAGGTAAATGCAGAGATGCCAGCAATGCACAGCAGAATGGGCAATGCTTGTGACATCAGTCACTAACCTGGAATAGTCATGCCAGATATCAGCAATGATCAATCACATCAAACCAGTTAGTGTTCCTAAAAATTCCACTGCAGGAATAACAAGAACATCATGTTCCTCCTGGCACACTCTACTGGACCAGTACATTACACACCATGTTGTTGGGGAGACACCTTCATTTAGCCATGGCTACTTTCTTGGGTACACTTGAGAAGCAAAATGGTCACCCATTTGCAAATGAACTCACATTTGTATTCATGTGTGATGAAACATATGTCTGTACTCTGTTGCTAGGAATGGATATATAACTGCATTGTGGTGACACAGCACTGTATATACATGAATCAGCTATAGCTGCTGATAATACAAACATTACCTCCCTCATTGGTTCATAGATTCATAAGTGTACACTAGTCTAACAACCATTAGGGCCCTTATAAGCCTAGCTGTGCAAACCACACGTGACCCACAAATTTGATATATAGGAGATGATTTACTGATTGCCCCTGTCTGTCAAAGACACAGAAGCCAGACCACCAGACCAAGGGTGCATTTCCAATTATCCACCCATTAAGTTTCACTTAATAAGGGATATGGATTAACTCTACTTCATATGAATGGGTCCCCATTCCAGGAGAATGGGAATTCTCAGAGAAACATATCTGTCTCTGCAATATGTACTTACAGACAAAATTTATTTTTTTTTAATCCAGTGGTTATAATTGCATTTTTTGAGGAGTTGTGCAAATGGTTCATCAAAACAGGGTCCAGGGATGCCCTGTAAACTAGACAAAGCTCACCTCTCAAAAGATTCTCTGAAACCAAGTAAAGAGATAGGAATTTGAGGCAATCAATATAAGACATTGTGCTTATTCCCTGTATTGTTTGACAGGAACCTTCTGGACATTCCATTTTCTGCATTTATATGATCAGGTTCATAACAAAGGGGACATTATACACTATGATGGGTCTGATGAGGGCCAAATACAGTAGTATGATGACATGTCTGGACCTATATGCCATGTCATTGCTTATAAGTTGAGCAACAGAGATGGATTTTCTTGCTGTGTCACATGCTGGTGGAAGTCTAGGTTACTGTCTACATGAATTCCCAGATCCCTGACTAGTGAGTCAACTATTATGGATGTTTTATTGATAACTTAGTTTCTCAGGGTTGTAGACTTCCCAAAAGGTACTATTATGCATTTATTGATATTGAGTTTAAAGACATGGCTTTGGCACCAAGATTCTTTCTGCATTAGACTTTTCTGAAGGGTGTTCTCATCTTGGGGAGTTTCAGTGACTCCTCCCAGCTTCCAGTCATCTGTGAACTTGATCAGTCAAAGGCCTTTGACATTGGCTTTGTTATTCAAGTAGATGCCAAAGGAGTGGGCCCAGCACAGACCCCTGGCAGACTCCACTGGTGACCAGCCTCTTTGTGGAGCTGGCCTCACCAATTCTCATATGTACACCATGTAAACTGGTTTAAAATATGGGTAAGTGTCACAGCACAATGTGCTTATTTTATGTGCCTGAATTAGTCTTAATTTGAAGTGTTCCTCTTTATATGCAGTGCCTAGTTCATCTGCATAGAATTTCTCATTTGCGTTTTACTATGCACTCATTCGCATGTGATATATATTGCATTATTTTCCTCTTGCAATAATATGCTGCCTTTATTTCTGAATCTTCCACACCCTGCATTTTGCTGTTATACTCCTATTAACTTGCACAGTGTAATGCAGTAATCATCTAAGAGTAACAGCCTTTTTTTTATTGTGTAAGGTACTTCCAAACATGGAAGAAAGGTTTTGTTCTGGCTTTTTCTATCTTTTCTCTGTAATACATAAACATAATTTATCACTACATAACTGGTATTCTCTGAGACAGGCATGTTTGACACATATGTCGTATGGGTCTGTGCATGCTTTACCAAGATATACTGGGTCTATATTAGATAAACAAATGTTTATCTAATCGAACGCTGAAATCATTGAAAATCCAGGATCTCTACATGGTTTTTGTGAGATCTCGGTACAGTGAAGAAGGGAATATTTGCCCTTTCCTCACTGTAGTGCGATCTCGGAGTAGCAGGGGGTGTGGGGGGCTGCAATTTCGAGTTCCGGGATTTTCAATGATTTCAGCATTCAGTTAGATAAACTTTCACTTATCTAATAGCAAACACTTCTTTTTATTGCTGTCGTTTATGGTAACATACTGATGGCAACGTCAACATGTGCCAGATGTATATGTTGTGTGTTATTCAGAAGTTATAAATATATCACCATTCTTGTTCCTATCATTTCAAAAAATGAAATGCCTGTAGATTTACTTTGCATGGCACATACTACAATTAATCCAGCTGCATTTTAATATGCTAGACTTTTCCTGAGAAGTTGAGATTTGCTTTTTTCTCTGTTTGCAGTCTAGCTCGGTTTGCCCCTGAATGGAAGACATATGCAGTTTTCTTTTTGTGAGTGTGTGTGCACAGCACATTGTAGCAGCATTGCGAGTGAGCGTATGCAGCAGTCTTTAGTAGTAGTGTGAGTGAATATATGCACAGCACATTTCAGTAGCACTGTGAGTGAGTGCATGCAGCAATCTTTAGTACTAGTGTGAGTGTGTGTGCACAGCACATTGTAGCAGCATTGCGAGTGAGTGTAAGCAGCAGTCTTTAGTAGTAGTGTGAGTGAATATATGCACAGCACATTGCAGTAGCATTGTGAGTGAGTGCATGCAGCAATCTTTAGTACTAGTGTGAGTGAGTGTGTGTACAGCACATTGCAGAAGTATTGTGAGTGAGTGTTTGCAGCACTCTGTAGTAGTAATATGAGTGGGTGTGTCCAGCACTTTTATGTAGTACTTCGACTGACTGATTGCAGTACTGTATTGTAGGAGTGTTTGTCTTACATACTTTCTGCTTTGTTCCTTGACATTTTTGCTAATTCTCTGCCATATCACAGAAAGGACAAACTGGACAAATCAAGGAATTGTTTTGTTTTAGCCCTGTTTCCCAATAAAATATAAGATATGTCTGCATGTGAGAAATATTATTTATTAATATCCAAAATACATACTTAACATTTGTCTGGAATTGAATGCAACACTATAAACACCAGTAAATATTTGAACCTTAGATCTTAATCACAGAACTTTAACTGCAGACCTGATTTTCTGGTGGCAACATATAAAGCCCTTCAAATGGTCTTTAATTGTATTTGATTAAAACACTTCACTCTTTAGATCCTGTTAGACCACAATTTCCAAAACCAAGTGGCTGTTATTCTTCTCCAATCATCCAAACTCCTTATGGAATTGGAGTAGGGAGCTTGCCTGCTTGTGGAGCCAATATTCTGAATATTGGAACCTACAATTTACAAAGTAGATCAGCCAAAATGTTTTTTGATTCAGCAATGTTTTTCAGATGTAAAAGACATATTGATCTTTAGTGAGTTGAGGCCTAGTAATTTAGTACAGAATTAACCTCCAAAGTTTTATAAGATTTCTTTTAAGACCTCAACTGTAGACTTATTGCTTGATCTAAAATATTAAGTGTTAATTCATAAGTTGGTCCTGCCAAATGAGTTCTGAAACACAGATGGGAATAATGTCTAAAAATATAATGTCATGTCTCCATTGCTCAGTCTAAGTAGTGGACCATTTCATTTGTTATCAGTAAAAAATAAGGCATCAGCTGCTGAGAGTAAAAACACTTTAATGTCCACAAATCCACAAAGACAAGATAAAAATAGGTTAGTGCTTTCACGGTTTGCCCGCTTCTTCAGACCTTAATAAAATCAAACAAAATACACAAAGTTTAAATACTAAACACATCCAATAAAAGCAACTAATTAATGAGGCAATCCTCTTCTTTTCATCTGAGGCTTTAAAAAGACAGCACTATTCAAACCCGTTGGAACATATGTTTTAAAGTCAATAATCCACCTCAATTCAATATATTGTCTCATTACATAAATCACCTTCTCTTGGACTATTAACTTTTTGTAGAACCAAAAATTTAAAACTATGACTAAGCCCAGCTTGAGACACATGTTTGGCTAGTGCATTGGTTATTTTATTATTACGTATATCATTCAGGTGCTCTAGCACCCTCTCCTTAAGCATCCGATTGGTTTTACCTATGTAAAAACAATCATACAGGTTACACTTAGCCATATAAACTATATTTCTAGTGGAACAATCTGCGTAGAACAAAAATTCTATGTGTTTGGAAGTCACAGGGTGTACAACCATGAAAATGGACCAGATGTTGCAACAGTCTTTACAGCTCCTACATGCATCTACCCTTCATTCTGAAATAGACTTCCCATTGGACCTACAGTGCTTATAGCACAAACATTGTTTACTATTCTTAAAACTAAATTTAGGAGCAGATTCTATAACTCTACTTATCTTTGGATGCATAAGTAAGATAGGCCAATTCCTTTTAACAATCTTACATACCTTATTGACTTCATCAGAATATGTTAGGCACATCCTATTTACTACCCTGGTATCTGTACCTTTTGTATTTTCTAAGGCTGCAGAAGATGTGTCAAAGAAAAACGGGCTTGTTTTACTCCATTCTAGCATATTAACTTCCTGTATTGTCCTTTCTGTTTCACAAATTCATTTCATTTGTTACACAGTTTTCTAGTCAGCAAACAGAATACACTCCAAACCAGGAAAATTTAAAAAAAATGAACCAAAAGACAAGTTGCAGGACGATGGATCCTCTTTTTTAAAACACACTTTTTCAATGGTATAAATGACTTCAGAATGAAAAAAAATCACACTACATTCTCTACTTTTATGACAAAATAAGAAAGTCACATTTTCAATTGATCTATTGGCTTCAATCCAGCCTGTCTGGCACTGACACTGTGCAAAGACAGACCAGCTACAAAGGAGCCTTGATTTTACCATATAATCTTTGCTTCTATGGGATAAAAGAGATCATAAGACATAACTGGAGTATTTTTTCAATAGACCAAAATATTAAGTCAAAAGTAGGGGAAAAAACTCTCATAGTCTATAAGAAAGATCTTTAAGAATTTGTTTGAAAGTAATAGTGTTAGAGTGGCTGAAAGGGATATGCACAAATGTGGAAGATGCCACCAGTGTAATGTTATTTTAGAGGGTGAAGGTGTAAGAATATGTACTGGCCAGTATATTAAAACCACTACTAAAGGTTATTGTTTTATGTCTGGGGTCGTTTACATGGCAGTTTGTCAAATATGTCAACTGTTCTATATTGGTAAAACCAAGGGGGCATTTAGAAAGAGGATTTACCAACACCAGTATGACATTTCAAGGATAGATGAAAAGATTACACTTGCAAAACATGTCAAAAACCACCCAGAACATTATTTTAAATACATGGCTATGGAAAAAGTTGACATGTGTGAAAGATGGGGAAACTTAGATTTATTTTTGCAGTATAAAGAACTAAAGTGGCAAATAAAATACAATGCCAGTGTACCCCCCAGGGCTCAGTTATGTGATTTCAATCAGTTGTCTTTTAAAGATGAAAGCTTAATTTGCTTTTTAAAATATTTTGTATTCAGAGTACTTCAATTCAACAATATTGTGTGTCTTGTATGTTTAGAAATAATATATGTACTGTAATCCAAATAAGCATAAGAATAGCAAATGGTTTATTTAGCCAGGTGTACAGCCTGTTCAGCATTTTACATTGGCAAAACGGACAGATGGCTCAAGGATAGAATTAGGGAGCACATATATAGCATACGTACTGGGACCACCACAAATGCCCTCTCAAAACATGTTTTAGAGACATCCATATCACATGGTTTTAGGTTTCATATTTTACAGATGAACACACCCAGTGTTAGAGGAGGGGATACCAAGAATTATATGGAAAGATGTGAGCTTGATTGGATCATTAAACTGAGAGCAGACCAGAAACCTGGCCTCAATGATAAGATCCCTATTAAGCCCTTGTTGAAGAATAGAAGACTAAAGGTTAGGACTTGACTTCCCTTGGTTCAGTATATATTTATTAAGACTGTGTGTTTTTGTAATTGTATCATTTATTTTTATTTTTATTATTATTATTATTTTTATTTTACACACTTACTAGTGTTTGTTTTGAGTTTATATATATATATATATATATATATATATATATATATATATATATATATATATATATATATATATACATTTATATGAATTTTAATATATATTATATTATGTTGAACTTGCTTTTAAATTTGATTGTTCCTTAAATTGACTATGGTATGGGAAGTGATGTCACTAAGATGACAATGTTTTACTGCCTATTTAAATCTGAATTTTTACACTGATGAATTTGTATTTGGCTTGAAAAAGCATTTATGGGTGAAAGCGCTTGCCAGTTATTTCATTAAATCGATTTTCAGCAGTTTGCCATTTCTATTTGTTCATTTCCACACAGGTATGTGTAGATTTTGATATTTGGAGTATAGCCTTGCTTTGCTCTTCTGCTATTTTTATGTTTATTTGGATTATTTACTTTTGCACGAAGAGCATTTACTTCCTGGGAGCATTATTTTGGTTTAATATCTGTACTGTGTTTTTAAAACAGGATGGGTTGAAGCTGATAGATCAATTGAAAACACGTGACTTTCTTATTTTATCATATAAGTAGAGAATGTAGTGTGATTTTTTCATTCTGAAGAAGTCATTTATATCATTGATAAAAGCGCTAAAGTATGTTTTAATAAAGAGGATCCATCGTCCTGCAACTTGTCTTTTGGTTCATTTTTTTAGTTTTCTAGTCAGAAAGAAGAGCACTGAAATCCAAAAGAAAACTAGAACATAATGTCAGGTCCTCCCTGACCCTTCTCTTAATTCTCACTCTGTGCTGTTTCTTTCAACTTCCTAGGAAAATGATGTAATGAATGTTCTGCCTGGGATTTTAGCTTTGCATGCAAACTTAAGTAGCCCCCACAACTCTCTAGCCTGTATTATGCTTACCCTCTTAGATAAAAGAAAATTATTTAATTCAGAGTAGAGACGTTTAAAACATTTTCTGGTGATAAGTGAAAACAGCTTTGAACAACATCTAACTCTATGCCTAAAACATTAACACTTTGGCAGGACATTCTAATTTGTCCTGTGATAAGGGGACTCCTAATGATTCACATAAATGAATAAAAGACATAAGGGTTTCTACTTTTCCAGTCTCTCCATCTTTATGAATTATGATTGATCAATATCTTGATGATTATGAAATCATCAAGATATTGATCCTCAAGAGGGGATGGGTTCTCTTGCTTCCAGCATCTTAAAGGAACAGAGCTAAAGTATTTACAGACAGAGCATGCTACAAAGCACCCCATCAGCATGGCAGTGTCAAAAAACTATGACCCATTGAATTCCATTCCAAGTAACTTCCAATCTTGTGGGCAGATGGGTAACAAACAAAATACAGATTGTAAGTCTACCTTTGCAATCTACAGAAACGTAGTTCCTTTTATTATAGGTCTTGCATCATCAAGTGATGAACAACGAACCTTTGAGTCTTTCTTGTCTACACCATCATCCATTGATGTGATAATGGTACATGAGCTGATACTCACCTGGTTTTGTACTTTTGAACCAGGCCTAAAGGAAAACTAACAAATGGATCAAATGAAGGAAACTAAAATAGGTGCACTAGATATCCTTACTGACATTCTTTAAGGTGAAGGGGATGAAATATTTGACCTTTATTCTGGTAGATTGTCAGCAACCTCATCTTTTTATTTACTTGTTTTTATCAAATTAATGCAATAAATGATGTGGAAACTCGAAGTGTAGATTTTCAATGTTACCACAATTTGATAAATAAGTATGTTTTTTGACAGTCATGTGGCATGAATTCCAGGGGACCACTGAGGAGCCTAAACCATTTTCCCAAGGGCACTATTTGCATACGTGACTTGTTTAGAGTAACATACTATTCAGTTGCAGGCTGAAGAAATCAAACTACGGAGTATAGGATTTCTGCTTGTTTTTAATTTATGTGTTTAGCATAATCAATGAAGACAATTTCATGACAAGAGTATGAAACACTTTGGCATGAGCAGTAAATGAACTACGCATGTATACATTTGTAGCAAATTTAACATAGCACATTGATGTAATTATTGTGGTATTTGTTTAATTAATGAAAACTTTACCATGTGATGCTTTTTCCCAACAAGAATGTAAGATCTTACTTTTGTTTCCTCTACAGATGTGAATATTGTGACTTTAGTAAATAAAAAACATTTGCCCATAAGGAATCTACACATGTGAAGTCAGAAGTTGTATAATTTATTTCTGTGGATTATTGAGAAATGTTTCTTAAAACACATTTCCATGTTATTTCACACATTTGTTGAAAGTGTGTTCATCATTTGTAATATTAGAAAAGGAGTCTAGATATTCTACTTTCCTTCTGACTTTCATTGCTTGCTTCCTGTTATAAATATTAACAGTGACAACAGTATATGTTTGTACTCCTGTCGAAAATTCTTATTAAAAATTCCATAAACAATGCCATTAAGACAGCTGTTGAAGCAGGCACTAAAGAATCCAAGAACAACCAACCACACTGGAAAATTTGGTGCCTTTCCTTGTGGGCTGAAACCTGCAATCAATCCAGGAATACTGAATGGAGACCAGCACACTGCAAAAAGTATAAATACTGCAAACATTGTCAAAAAGTTCCTCATATCTGAGGGCTGGAGAGTTTGCTTCCTGTCTTTTTTGAGTCTGTATTTGACCTGTATGACTGTGATCCAGATACTTGAATAACACAGGATTACAACTGTTACTGGAAAAATAAAATGAAAGACTGCAACACCAATTGTTAATGCCTCATTGACAGTGAAGAGAAATGTACAAATGTATAGATGTGGATTGTATTGTAAAGCTCCCACTAAAGAGTCAGCTAGAATTAAACTAAAGCTAATTGTCCATGTCAGGAATATATAGCAGTAGGTGTTTTTCATGGTGAATATCTTCTCATATTTCATTGCGTGGCAAATGCAGCACCAACGATTGATTGCTATTGCCATGATGTTATACACAGAAGCATTTATACTCAAACCATGAAAGAAAGCTACAATCTGGCACTGCATTTCTCCAAACTGCCATTGATTTTGCAAAATGGATCTGATTAGCAAAGGATACGGATAAACAGCACCAATGACATCTGCTGCAGACAGACTGACAACAAACATATTGCCTAAAAGAAAGGACAAAAAAATGAAAAAATACATTTCTGCATAATACAGCCTTTCATTTTCTGACATTTACTTATTCAAATCAATATCACAGGGAAGCTAAAGTTTACCTTGGCAAACTGCAGGCATAAGGCAGAAGAAATCTTGAATGTGTCATCAATTAATTGCAAAGTGCCCTCTCCATACACACATGCATGTGATTGCACACACACACACACACACACACACACACACACACACACACACACACACACACACACACACACACACACACACACACACACACACACACACACAAACACAGTTAGATACACTGAATGGATACTTATATTAATGCCAATTCGTACTTTGCCACATCCTTTGAATAAGGTAGAAAAGTTGAAGCCCTAGCAGAATACCATGTGGACACATTGTGGACATGCAGACCACATACAAGCAGGCCGTCCAGGAATCAAACCAGAAAAACTAGCCCTGTGAAGAAGCAGGGCTAATTACTACAATGCTGTGCTACCTATTTGTGTGTAATGTCCAGCAGAAAAATAATCAGGTAAATGTACCTAAAGTAAGAGTTGTGAACACATAGGAATAGCCAATTTAAAAGCTATGAATGGGATAATGCTCATAACCGGAATATTTCTTTAGTTCAGTTAAATTAAATACACAGTTGACTGTAGTGCACTGACTCACTAGAGACTGCATGCTGAAGTGAGCATTTGCAAGATGCTTAATTTTAAGATTGAAGTACTTTAACTCAAAAATAAAGTGTTAGGCTTAAAAATATGATGATTACTTATTTCAGTAAAATCACACTTAGTGAATTTTGTAAAAGTATGTTATGGAAGCATCAAATTATGTGTAATCAGCTGCATAAACATTTTAATTATTTACCATTAGATCCCATACTACATGGACTGACATGCCTCTTAATCTCCACTAATATTCAATATTAAATGGCTAAAGCATGCGTGGGATCAGGTAAAGGTAGTGTTAGCCCCCTTACAAACAGTACTAATAAAGTTCACATTACGAAACAGCTTTATTGAACAGCACCGTGGTCATATTTTTCCCTAATTTGTATGACACTTTTTACCATATATGATGATTTGCACTAGGTCTCCACATTGGCCTAATTATTTAATTGTCTTTTATTTGGAAAACGAGAAGGAAGCATTGTCACAAAGTTACAGAACATAGAACTAATACAGTATATCCAAAGTTGTTTTTTTCATAAATAATCCTATAAGTTGTATTGTTTTATTCAAAAATATATACTCTTTCAAATGAAGTTGCATTACATGCAATAGTACTCAAAAACATGACATGCATCAATCAAATTTGAATTATTCTCAAAATATGATACAAAATATACAAATATAGATATACACACTGCCACAGAACAAATGGAAAGAAAAATAGATTTATATACACTGACCTTCAATAAATGTTTCATATTATTATACAAAACATATAAGCATATAATTATAATAATAGGGTGCTGCAAAACATTCCTTGAATATCAAAACTAGTATATGCATAACCATTCAGTAATAATGCCATTTCTGTCAAAAAGATGAACATTGTTAGTTAATTGTTGTTAAATAATACAACTTAAATTCCCCTTCATTGTTAATGTATCTCCCTACTCTAATCTGTGCACAAACTGGTTACTAATCAGCAAGTTATGTGAAGACACACTCCCAACCTTAATAAACTTTGCTGTCTCTTCTCTCCTTCACTTTACAGATAGTTTTAATTATTACTTACCCTCTCTGAGGCCTTCACTGATTTCCACTGACTGCCTCTCTGGTTTCTTTGCATTCCACCTGGTTTACACCCATTGTGCTATCTCCCTCTCCCAATACAAAGTGTATATTAGAATCCTGCTGAGCATGGAGCCATCTTTAAATTTCTAGTCTCCCACCAGGACACAAGTGCTCTTCAGCAATTACATTCTGCTAGCCGGTAAGCCATTAGACCTCAGGAATTTCTTTTAAAAGTGTTCAGATTTGTAAAGTAATACTCACTTTTTTCTCTTGTCTTGGTTGCCTCTGCCCCGCTTCGTTCACCCTTGCTAACGCTCGGGCTCTCTCCACTCCCCTGCCTCCTATTCCCTCCCGCCCCCACTACGTCTACATTTATAGTAATCACAGCCACACCCACAGCTCACCCTCACATCACCTCCACCAATCACAGCTCCTCAAGTCATATCACATTATACCACACCAACTTGCTCCACACAAAATACTCCAATCACTCTCATTCCCACTTGGCATTTTTTACATCACCCACACTACTTTCCCATCCACATATAGTACAACCCTATAATTCCTATTCAGACCCCCCCCACCTAGAAACAACTTAAACTTTATAACCATGACTATCACACAGCTAAGTCTAGTCTGTCTTCTCATAATTCTTTACAACACCACAAGTTATCACTCTAGCAATATCCCTAAACTTAGTAGCACAACACTGCATTATGCACTCTCGTATACAGACACCACACATTATAATAATATCTGCCCACATTATTCAAGAACTAAATAACGGACCAATTCAGAACTAAACACATATGTTCTCATTCCTACTCCAAAAAACACAATACTTTCTCACACTCCTCACCAAACTCCAGCATCTGCATAACCATTTTAACTCCAGGCTCACCATAAGTGGGGATATCCACCCCAACCCAGGCACAAATCCATCCTGTCCAACACAAACTGCTCCAATGCAAATGTCAGAACATAACACCCCACTTTCTTCATCCCTGGGCAAATCAACAACAGCAGCAAAAACAACCATATTTGAATGCTAAATATTAATATTAGAAGTATCAAAAATAAAATACCTGAACTCCAGGCCACAATAGCACACTACTCCCCAGACATAGTTGCTTTAACAGAAACCTGGCTAAAAAAAGCATTGCTAACTCAGAAGTTCTCCCTACTGGCTACAATATTATTAGAGAAGACAGACCACTTTGTAAAGGGGGTGGAACTGCCTTACTGTACAAGTCCAACTTAACTGTCCATCAATTACCAAACTCCTACCTTTCCCCCAATAAATGGGACATACTTATCTCACAACTTCAATTTCACCCTAAAAAGGTCATCACCACAATTGTGATCTATATTCCACCTGGTAATACACCTGCTAGCCTTGAAGACTTCTTATCCTGGTGTTCTTCCACATACTCACAAGAAACCCTTATTCTGGGGGACTTCAACCTAGGTTGGTTCCCCTGTATATCAGAACCACCAAGTAATCTAATAAATCTCCATGGCTACCAGCAGCTAGTCCAAATTCCAACTAGATGTGATAGAAAATCTAAAAGGGAGTCCATCCTTGACTGGGTCCTAACAACCCCACATTGTACCCTCACACAAGCAGTCTCCCAGACACCTTAAGTGACCATAACATAATATACTTTATACATAGTAGAACAAGCATATGCAAAACCACTAACTATATATTCACTAGAAACACAAAAAAATTATCTCCTGAGGTCCTCAACACTTTACTCTGTAACTGACTGGACCCCCCTAAAAACCGTCACACTTGACCAGGCTGTAGCATATTTCAACAAAACATTTCTACAACACCTAGACACTGTCAATCCATTGAGCAAAATCAAGGTTAGAACCTCTACAAACCCCTGGCTCAGTAAAGAAACCAAACAAATCCTCAAGTCCAGAGACACTGCCTGGCTTTACTATCAAAAAAACAAAGAAACACAAAGCCTAACTAAGTACCAAGAACTGCGCAATCATGCAAAAAAATGTATTAGGCTGGATAAAAAGTCCTACTACACAACATTGCAAACTAAATAACAACACAACCTGCAAAAATTTGGAAAAATGTAAACCAGCTACTAAAATCCACCCAAAAGGCTACCCCCAAACCAACCACCCCTGACACTAAAGTTCCCATTGAAACACAATTCAACTCCCACTTTGTGAACTCAATTCTATCCTTAGTATCACAGGACAGTTCCTTCCTCACTACCCCCCCCCCCCACCCAACATAAATAACACTAATACAAGCTTTACCCTCAAAACAGTTTCCACCACTTCAATCAAAAACATGCTCTCCAAACTAAAAACCTCATCAACAGCAGCCAACCTACTCCCCAGCTATTTCTTGAAACTCACAGCAGATGCCATTGCTATCCCAGTCTCCACTCTCATAAACAGATCAATTGTTGAAAAGTATGTGCCCAAACTCTGGAAAATATCCTATGTTACACCTATACATAAAGGCGGGACCTCCACTGAACTTAATAACTACAGACCCATTGATTTACTCTCTCCCTGGCCAAAATCCTAGAAAAATGCATCCATACCCAGATGCTAAACTATCTCCTAGACAGCAACATCCTGTCATCTATCCAGCATGGTTTCAGACCTGCCCATAGTACCACTACAGCCCTCCTCTGCTTCACAGACACAGTAAACCATCTCAAAAATGAAGGCCTACAAGTGTCAACTCTTTTTTTGGATATGTCCAAAGCATTTGACACAGTCTCACACCAAAATCTGCTAAACAAACTAAACCAATATCATCTATCAAATTCCACTCTTACCTGGTTCCAAAGCTACTTAACTGACAGGTACCAAGCTGTGAAATGGGAAAATTCTCTCTCTCCTCAGCTGCCCATAACTATAGGAGTCTCACAGGGTTCTATCTTAGGACCATTACTATTCACATTCTTCACAAATGACCTCCAGACCTCCACACAGCATGCATCTATAATTCAGTATGCAGATGACACTACCTTAATCTGTGCTGCACAAAACATTCCCACCCTCCTGCAAACAACTCGACTAGCATTCTCTGACGTTGCAAACTACCTTACCAAAGCCCAACTTATCCTCAATCCAAAGAAAACTCAGCTTATGATTATAACCATTTCTAACAAAAACACTTGCAGTCAATTCACTATCTACTCCACAAATGCTACTCCAATTGCTCCAGTGGCACAGGCTAAGCTATTGGGAATAACCATAGACTCCCACCTAAAATTTGATAGTCATCTCAACTTAACTATTAAAAAAGTACTTGCCAAACTGGGGTCACTCTACAGTATCAAACCATTTCTTACCAACAACACATGATCAGCCATTGCTTGCTCCCAACTTCTATCCACCGTACTCTATGCATCTCCCATAATGATTAATCTCAACAAAACTGAACTAAGCAAAATGGAAGCCTGCTATAACAGAATTGCCCACTTTGCTGCAAATTTCTCATATAGAACTCATCACTGTACTGCTTTGAGACAGCTCCACTGGCTTGAACTGCCCAACCTCCTAACGTACAATCAGCTCTGCCTCTGCCATTCTATCTATTACCTCCCCAATAAGTGTCCTGCTCTCAAAAACCTAGTACAACATCACTCAGTCAAAAGGCCTCTTAGATCATCAAGCAAACTACTACTAGAAGTCATCAACAGCTACAATAGCTTTGGAGATGCACTGTATAGTAGTTCAGTGGCTACAAAATGGAACTCTGTCCCTACTAGCATTCAAAACTCATCACCCAAAGCCTCCTTTAAAGACCTCATCAGGCAACATCTCAAGCAAAGTTGGCAGTGCCATGATTGCACCCCAGGCTAGTGAAAGCGGATAACATATATATATATATATATATATATATATATATATATATATATATATATATATATACATATATATACAAAATCTAGAGCACTTGAGCATTTGATAATAGTTTTCAATCTTACTCACAAACACTGGCTAATCTACAATGTATGTACTGTACCTTTGTACTATGTATGTATTCTACCTATGTTCCAAATTTCAGCTGTACACCACAAATCTATTAATTACCTTTATTTTTAAAATTAATATTTTTTGTTTGTTCTCTCCACTGTAACTGTTTATGTGCCACATACCACTGTAAAAACATGTCTCTTGTAATTTGTGTGTATACTGATCATGTCTAAATAACTAAATGTGTCTGTAATTTTTCTTTGTGGAGCTTTTCTCCCCGGGCCTTTGCTGAAAAAAGGGCCTTTTCAGCTCAGTCAGACACCCCGGTTAGCAAATGTAAAATAAAAAATAAAATAAAATCAACTTCTCTACGGATAATAAGGACTTTTATAACAATAATGTTAAACGAGTATGGGAACACATAATAGCTGATTGTGACAGATGGAAGAATTTAAAACTACCGGTATTAGCAAAAGTATCAATAGTGAAAATGAATATACTACCACGAATGTTATACATATTTAGGTCTGCCCAATTATCAATTTCAAAAACAGTTTTTAAACAAATGCATAAAGATCTAGCTAAATTTATCTGGAACCCAAAAAGAACTAGAATATCTTATGAGAAATTAATGACCCCTAAAACAAGAGAGGGACTTGAGCTACCAAACTTTGAAGCATATTATTTGATTAGCAGTACGCTAATAAAATTTTAAGAATTGCTAATTATGATGTAACGAATACAACATGGATACCAACTTGGGTGGTCTTGAATCATAAGCATATTTTGGATAGAAAAATAAATCCTAAAGCATTGCCCTTTATGGACAAAATTAGTCTGATAAAATATGGGGTCATGGACCACATAATAACCTGTGTCTCATCTTTGCAAACTTTATTTCAGTCCGTAGATTTATTGCAATATATGATGGTTCTTCAACCTTTCCACAGGAATCCTAATTTTAAACTAAATAATCAGCTGATCGATCTCAGCAAATTTCCATTAATACTTAATCTGACTCTATTTGATGTTTTTAATAAACTTGACTTATCGGCTTTACAAATTAGACAGGAAATGAATCTACCTAGAAGTTACATTGTTATAATGAGACAAGTCAAAGAACTTGCCTTGAGCTACTTTAGGAACTTTAAACCTGCAGCCGGATTTGTGGATAAGTGCTCTGACTTGTGGCAAGCTATCCAACAAGACACTAAATTTATAGCAACTGCATATAAATTAATTAAGGATTTGAAATTTCAGGACAAAATTTTGCTTTCAGAGTATTGGGTAAAAAAGTAACAGTAACAGACAATCAGATATTAAAAGCAATTGATATAACTAGGAAATCAGTTTCTTTTCAAAAACTGATGTACATAATTGATGATTTGGAACAATGCATATTACACACATCTTAGATTACATAAATTTAACCCTAGGAATTCTCCAATTTGTCCATACTGTGCAGATCAAACAGCGGATCTTCTTCATATGTTCTGGAGTTGTAAATGCGTATATAAACTTTGGAACTCTCTTAAAGTACAACTGCAAAAGATGGGTTATCAAAGTTCTACACTGTCATGGGAATTTATGATTCTACACATTCCTCCAAGAGAGCTTTCCAGATCGCAAACTATTATTTGTATGAATACTTTTTTGCTGATGAAACTCTATATAGCCACAAATTGGCTAGAACCACATAAGACATCATGGAATAATTTTAAGCTTGTGGCTATAAAGCATATACTAGCACATAAATTACTTCTGAAACAAACTAACAAAAATATTAATAACCCGAAAATATGGGAAAAGGTCTTCAATATTATATTAGCATGATACTGATTTTAGGAATATATTAAATATAGGAAGCATTTCTTGTAGATATTGTATAAATGGTTTGTAGTAGTTATAGTGTATTATGTGTGTGATGTTTATTGTATTTTTGTAATGTTTTTGGAAAATATATTTCAATAAAAATTTATTATGGAAAAAAAAATAAAATAAAAAAAAATAAATAAATAAAAAATAACTAAAACTGAACATGCAAACAAGCAAGATGTGAGACCCACATTATTTCAAAGTAATATCCTGTATGAATGCAAAACATTAAGTATATAAGACGTTTTATACCATACCTTGTTAAAATTAGACCATTTGAGTAATTAAGGAATTTCTCAGCATTACATAGTATTTCTGTGGAAAGAACTATCTTTTCATAAAAGTACAGAGCATGTCAATGAAAATGTCTTCCCTCTTCAATTATTTACCCTGATCCAAGCTGATACAAGACTTAGAATATAACTTTGCTCTAGAGAATAATACCAAATAAGAATACTATTTACAAAACTTCACACATCTTGATATATACAACAAATTTACAAGTAAATCTATACCACAGGCTGGGCATTCTGATCAGAAAATTTTATCCATAGCAGTTAGCGTATGAGGAAAATCGTAGACAATCTGCATTATTATGAATTATTCATAAATAAATTACAAATATGGTAAGACATTTTATACATTGTTCAACATTTCTGCTCAGTCCAATTTTATATTAACCTTTTCAAATGATACAATTTATAATTAGATGCAAGAAATTCTGGATAATATATAGAGCTGAGAATTGAATCGCATAGTAAAGACAAGAAGTTCTTATTTTTACAGGAAATTAACTAAGAAGAAACAGGTTTTAGTTTTACAATGTTAAAATAATAGAGATAAGAACTTAAAAAATACACAGATCCATATCATATTTAATAATGTTTATGGAGCTGGGTTCATAAAGGTTAACAGAAAGTGTAAACTATCTGTGCACTTAGTATAACCTTTCTGACTGAATAGACAGTGAAAGCATTGTTGTATGGCTATTCTTGAATTCAGAAATTGTACACAAAGTCTGCATGTTAAGGTAACCTTTATGAATCCTCCCAACAACACAAGATCAGCCAGAATGACAGAGGCAGAGCTGATTGTAGGTTAGGAGGTTGGGCAGTTCAAGCCAGTGGAGCTGTCTCAAAGCAGTACAGTGATGAGTATTTCAGTCTTCCTCTAAAATAGAGGGATTTAATAATGAACTGAGAATAGTGTAGATGTTTCTAGATGTAGTTTATAGAAAGAGGCATTGCTACACTCATTGATTATTTTTAGAAGGCTTGGAAGAGTTTAATTGGTATTTTGGAAATGCATAAGAATAGCAACATCTATCCATTGTTGTCAAGATAAACCTGACACCTAAAGTGACACAATGAACAGCAATCACCATCCACAATTTTCAATAGACAAGTAGGGAATTGAAGTAGATTGCCACCACTGATCCACTTACGACATGTGTTTGGGACATGGGAGCAAACTGGAGGGAGTACCTTGGCAAAAGCCATGTGAGCACATGGAGGGAATGCAGACTCCGCAAAAAATCAAACCCGAGAGTGTTTTCCTATAAGCTGACTGTGCTACTCACTCCACCACTGAGTTACCCAGTATCTTTCAACTTACGCATCATATAATGTGATAATATATTTTTCAGTTGCACAGGTGGTTTTACATTAATTCATTATAAAGAGAGTTTGTTAGAACCATGATTCAGCTTCAAAAAGCTTGCCAATAGCAGTAAAGGAACAGTCATCAATTTTGCATATTTATGCCAAATTCTGCTGCAATTAGAAATTGGCTTGATTCAAGTAATGACATTAGCTCATGTCTGGCAGATATCAAGATATCAGAACACCAAGCTTCCTTGGATCAAAACTTTTCTTAAGGTATTTGCTTAATGAAGATTTTTTTTTTATAATTTCCAGACATGATATTTTCCTTTCACACAAATTTTTTCAGATATGAAGCTTTACTTATAGGCATGCCTATCAGCAGAGATTTAAAAGGCTCTCCATTAAACATGAAATGGTAAATTACTGTCATGTTTATAAGAAACTGTGAAAGTGAAATGAGAACAGAATTTAGTCTGTCACCTCATTATTTTAAAAAGATGTGGATCTCATGTCCACATATAATTATACTAATAGATATAATGGTACTATAAATTCTTGCTGAAGTGTTTCCAGATCATTACTACTAATTCCCCCTCCTCCCTGCACTTTGCTTGGATCCATTTTGTACATTTTTTTCAATATAATTTTATTTGATTTCATTCTCTGAAGTTACCTGGATGTCTCTAGGACAACTTATCACCCCCTTTGTGGAGCCAAAATGTTTTGCAAAAGTTTGTAAATATATCTATAACTTGCTGTGTCTGAGAATAAATTTTAGAATCTACATACAGCTTATCAATTTCCATGTCTTTACTCCTACCCCAGGATGAGTTTAAGGATTTAGCAATCTCAGTGAAACCAGCAGCTCATGTTACCTGACCAGCACCCTTGTCCTCATGTTGCTTGCCATGGTCAGAGAACAAAAATTGAGTGATATAACATATATCTTTTTCTTCCTGGTTAGAGGTCACCACAGTGGATCACCTGTCCGCTCATGATTGGCAGTGGAGTTTTATGGTGTCAAGTTGCCAGCCTGGTGCCCAACCTTCCACAGAAGGCACACACACACACACTCAAACCTACGATCAATTTAGAGTATCCAATCCACCTACAGCATGTCTTTGGGATGTGGGAGGAAACCGGAGCACCTGGAGGAAATCCATGCAACCACAGGGAGGACATGCAGACTCTGCACAGAAGGCACCCCAGCCAAGGATCAAACCAGGGAACCTCTTGCTGTTAGGCAACAACGCTAACTGCTGCACCACCGTGGCTGCCCAGGGCTATGAGGTATATACCCTTTGGAAATCAAAGCAGATTCTCCTCAATGAGAGTGTAGCAGTTACAGTTAGTCTTTTTTGTCAATAAACCTCTGCTTGACACAAAAAAAGAACAGCAAAGTGCCATTGCAACCAGTTTATTGAAACATTTACACAAGTATGTATTAAACAGCAAATGACAATTCAAATTATCATCCAACAGTATTTTAAACAGTGAATAATGACCACCATTTTTGTGGCAGCATGGGAAATGCTCAACAACAGATTCCAAATACAAGCAAGATGCAAACCCACTGCATACTGTAATTAACAAAATCAAACCCTGAGTTAGTGTAGTACCACTCACTCCAGAATTGCCATCCCCACAATCAAACAACCAATCAAGCCATAAACCCTACATTCCCATTCCTCCTGACCCCCCCCCCTCCACAGACGTATATGGATGAGTATGCCAGCAAGCAAACTGCATTTATAAAATGTTGGAAGGAGAGTACAAAGAAGCATGGGCTTACGTGTCTAACGCACATTTCCTGACATGTTCATTTTTTGAGATTTCCTTATACTTACTGTAGAGAAGAACACATCTGCATACTACAGCACTGTCACTAGAACTTAATAATCTTCATTCCTCAAAACTGCCTGAAGACATGATGGATCTGGACAGTGCTGTGTTTGCATCTCAACTAATTATATATGTCAAGCTATAGTAAAATGAGGACACATTGGCCAGCTGCTAACCAAAATGTATGCATCTTCTTTAATGTCATTGTTGATCAAAACAGCAACTTAAGTACAACAGGATAAAACACATAACTTCAGTTATTGAAGCCTTGAGTCATACATTTTGCAACTGCCATTCATTTATGGGTAATGATGATGCGCCACTGATGACTTCTAAATAAAATGCTTTTTGTTTCATCTCTTCAAATTACTGACATAATAAGGACTATAAATCACACTGCTATACATATTAAATTTAAAGTAATATTTCTTGGAAGGCCTATATTTAAAAATTATATTACATGATATTGCATCTGTAATAAAAGGTACAGCCCACAAAATGGAAGTGGCTTTTTACCACCGTGGGAAACACCTTATGTTAGGGAAGCATTGCTAATTGGAATGTAAACGGAAATTGTGATATTCCTCAAAACCTTAAAGAGTGGTTAAGATCATGCTTTCACAGATGTAGTGACATTCTACAGATAATTCTCAGCAATTTCAGTATTTTAGAGTAAAACATACTGTTTTGCTTTAAATCACTAGAAATACTGTGCTTATGCAAATAATGCATGTCTAGTAAAACATATAGTGCACATTCCAAAAGAAAGCATACACAGTCATATTTAGATAACTGGTTTGAGTTTCTGGTAAAAAAGGACTTTACACTAAAGAATGGAGGGAACATTTCTCAGTAAAATGGTAAATGAGTGAAGATCAACAATGAAGAATTAATTTGTTTAGGACATCAAAATAATCTGTCAATATAAAAACAGAAATGTGTGCAGTCATATTTTAACTCTTAATATACAGCAGTCAAACTAGTTGGAGGGCAGCACAAACATGTCAGGACTATTCAAGCACTCTGTCCATGAACACTGTTCTTCTTATATCACTCATTCCTGAGCAGAGGGAGGATAATTAATCCATTTGTTTCCCAAAGGCCATTAAGCCAGGAAATTACTCCTAGGAGGTTCGATTTCCATGTCACCAGTATCTCAGTAACTCATTTCCATACTTTTCATAACTGTAGAATTGAGGAATGATCCAATACTTCTTTCAAACATGTTGATTGTCTCCACGTTGAAAACGATTCAACATCCTCTAATGTCCAATCTAATGTACTTGCCTGCTTACCTTCCTTTATGATAAATATAAACTACTTCAGCCACCTTCATGTTTTACTCTATGCCTGTAGCACTCATATCAGTTTTGTACATTTCCCTAAAGACTTCTGAGAATTAGCTTTTTCACAATAAGTACTGCATTCCCATATATCCTAGCTAAGCATTATTGTAGCAGTACGTTGCAATCCACTCGCTCTTCCATGTTTCACATTTACCTTTACAGATTCTGTAATGCCCTTCTTCATGTCTGTGATTACCATACTAGGATCTTATCTCCACTCTTTTATTCTTAAAAGTGCTTCTACATGACATCCAATTACATCTCACTTCTGTGGCATTCTCCTCATAACACCAACGTCCTCCCTATGGCACCAATATTCCTGCTCCCCTTTTTCCTTCTCATGAAAAATAATCCAAACCTTCTCCTATTAAACTTTTAGTTTACACCTTCCATAACTTACCTTTGACAATTTTATCTTGCATTGGTATACAATATCAGCCTTTGCCTTTTGATTTTCATCAATGTACATTGTGTCTTTACTGTGTTGTTTATACCCTTACATTCTTCCTACACACTAAACCCATCCCCCAATCTACTCTCCATTCAAGCATTTTCTACACCTATTTACACATTGTAGTATAAATGTCTATAAGCATAATACTTTAAAATAATACTTATTGTTTTTCTAAAAATATTAGTATTTAGTATTTTCCTGCACCACTAAGTGACTTAATAATGCTTTCCAATAATCTATGCTAACTTTCCCATACTACAAACAAATTATAGGCAATCCCCGGGATTCACGAAGCTCAGCGCAAGAACAGCATTAGGCTTGCGCCAATCATGCAGCATGGAGATGGTGCAGTAGAGCCATATGCATATTAATGAAGGCACGCTGCCATCACATCCACCTGCATAGGAAACGTGCGTGAGTGCATGGGGTGTATCCAATTGCCGCATGGAGGTGTGGACATGTCGGCTGTTTACATGCAACCTAAAATGCTGAATAGTACAGCCTGCCTCTAATAGTAATCACACCAGTCAGTGTCCGTGGATACTGAAACATATGCAGAGCATGCAAGACAGTTTTGCGGACACAAAAATAAGAAGCAAACACAAATGCACGTAGCTGAATATTGAGTCCCCATCCCTTGAACAAATGACATTTAAAACCCCGTGCCCGTATTCCATTGTAGTGTCGATAGTTATACTAAGTGGAAGCGAAATGCATCGTGTTAGCGCACCGCCAATAGCTAAGTCTAGCCCAATGGTCAGGGTTACCACCTGTCCCACATTGTGAGGGACAGTTCCCCTCTGGGCAGTCGTGTCCATACCAAAACCATTATAAATGTAAAATATCCTGCGATCGTAGGACATAATTATGTCCCACATCTTATGTAATAGTCACATACAATAGTTATTTCCATATGTAAAATACCTACATGTTACAAGAAACAGAATAAGCAAGGAAATGAAACAGAAGACGCAGCTAAACTGCTACAACAATAAGCTTACATTTAGGCATAAAACAAAAGTACTATCTGTTGTACTGACCGTGGGTATGTATTGGCCTGAAAAATCTGGTGTGTCCCGAATATATCCCATCCTGGCCATAGGAAAAGGTAGCAGCCCTACCAATGGTCAGAGCATTCACCCAAAATCTGCCCATTCATGGTACAAGGCGTCCTTGGCAGGATTGGGCCAAAGATGAACGGGTATTACCCAGGTCTACCTACCATGTCATGAAAGATAAGTACTTGCGTGTACCTATGTGGGTGATGTACAGCATGTGGAAGGTGAAAAATGCTAGGGTAGTCCTCACAACCATACAGGTACCAGAGATATGTAGTATATGCAATGTGTTCCCTTGACTGTGCCATGGGCCATCAACCAGAGACGGGATTGATGGAGTGTGTGGAATATGGGTCTGGGTGGGATGGGTAATGTAATAATTCGCCAAGGGGAGACTGTGTTGGATGCACAATAGGTGAACTGGAGGTGTAAGAGGGAGCAGTGGGTGAATCAGAAAGAAACACAAAGAACAAACATACACATCCGCAATGCAACCTGACAGGCCATACTGTAGAACACAATCCCACAAACATATAAATATTAAAATGTGCGATACACATGTACAGAAACGTCACTGGCACATACCCACATAATGGTCTGGCCTGAACTGAGCCATCCAACCACAACACATCTGGATGCATAATTGAATACCCATCATCCCCTCTACAGCACACAACCCCCTCATTCCTGAACGTCCACCAAATCCAGCCATACACAGGCTGCTAGCTTGGCACAGCCATATCTGCACATAGTGACCACAACTCATATCTAGTAGGCAGTTTCACCCTAGGCAGTCTCAGGATTGCAAACTATGTATCCCTTGCATGTATAACCCTATCACATTTTCGTAAATCCAAAAATATCGAAGTTTATTGGTCTGTTCAATTTTTGGACATCCCTCATGGGGTAAGTATCCTGTGTAAAATCAGACTTGGTGTCATGACACAATGTCCAGTCCTGTAGACATCTGGACACAAGTTGTATGTACAGTAGGGGTTCACGAGACTGCTCAGCCTCCAGCCGGTCATGCAGAACCTACTACTCAGGATTAAACACCTGACCGTGATGCACGGCTCCCCACATGCATTATCAAGAATATATACCTTACACATTTGCATAGTGGCAGTTGGATATAGGGTGATTAAGGCATTGATGTAAGCAGGGTACCTCCTGTCCCACTTTGTGAGGGACAGCCCCTGTTTGGGCAGGTGTGTCCTGACCAAAAATAATACAATGGCAAATGTCCTGTGATTGTAGGAAATAATTATGTACCATATTTCATGTAACAGTTGCATAAAACAGTTATTTTTGTATGCAAAAGACGTAAATTTTACAAGAAACAGAATATGCAACTAAACTGCTATAAGAATAAGCTCTCATCTAGGAAAATAAGTAATGTTCTAAACCCTGTACTGACCGTGGGTATGCGTCGGCCTGTAAAATCTGATGCATGTCCCAAAAATGCCCCACTTTGTCCATTAGAAAAGGTGGCAAACCTAGATGTAAGCGGGTATGCAAGTGGGTAGGTGGCAGTGATTAAATGGCATGTGGAATATAAAA